>NC_058405.1:134500703-134586680 GCF_002201575.2 Neomonachus schauinslandi | reverse complement strand
GGAAGTATTCAGTATTGTAACAGCCAGTGCCTTTGTGTGTGTGTATCCTCAGCCTTTGGCACAGGGTCTGCTACAGGGTAGGTGTTCAGCAAAGATTGTTGACCGAACGTCTTCCCTCTCCGAGGTACCTTCAGGTGAATGATGTGCCCTTTGGAGACAATGCCCATGTCTTTCAAGTCTTCTTCCTCCAGAAGAAGCAGTCGCTTTCCTGTAATGTTGTTTTCCTTAAACAAGCTTGCATATACGCTCATCTCTGCTGAAGAGTCTCCTGAAGGAAGGGATTAGAAGGCAGAACAACATTAGAAGAAATCCTGTCCAGAGCAAAGTTAACTGCATGAATTAAGAAGGTTAAGTTATTCCACTTGCCTTTTCTGACGAGCTGCTGAACCCAAAAATACTGTGAAAGAGAAGACATACATGGTTTTGAAGATTCACACGTGGTCAGTGGCCGACTTCCCAGTAAAACACACTTTTCAATAGATTAAAATACCTGTAATTTTCTGACTCAACCACAAAGGTAAAATGAAAGACATTCTCTTTATGGTTTTAAAACTTCAAGCTTTCAAGTAGGAGATATCCCTCCCTGTGGAAGTCTTGGGACACTTAAGGGAATGTTGGTTTTCCTCCTTATTTGGGAGATTTTTAAAAATCCTTCAAGAAGGTTCTTACTTATAATGATTTTTCTTTTTATGTGCTGGTGGTCCCTGGGGTTGCTGAGAGGTACTGGTTTCCCCGGGAATTGTACGAGGAACAGGGACCACACAGTGGTGGACAGAGGAGTGGGCAGAATATGCCCTGTGTTCTAGGCCTGGTCAGGAAGTAGCTATGTGGCCCAAGACAGGTTAAAGCTCAGAACTTCCTGTATAGAATGAAGTTGGACCCAGTGACCCTCAGTCCCTGAATTTAACTTGGCACGTGTTTATTGGTAGCCTCTCACATAGATGGAAGGGAGGCCAGACCCAGTCCCAGCAATTCTCTGGGGAGCCCTTAACCCTGGGATTTTATTTACATGGCTTGAAAATCACTCGACCTCAGAGAAAAGACTAAAAATAACTATTAGAGCTCAGTGCTTTTTAAAAAATTTCTTCTCAAATGAGATGGGCCAACTTTGCAGCTTGGGATAAAGAGATTCTATCCAGGCCCATGAAAAAGGAGATCCTAAGTTCTTTTTCCTTGTTAAAGCAGGGCTGGTGGAACTTTACAATCAAGGAGGCCCAATGAATGGGAAGAAGTGGAGACAAGTGGTGCCAAGTTTTCTTACACCTTATGCTATAAGCCAAAGAAGTTAGCTAATGTTGAAAACAGTTTTACTTCACCAGAATACAGTAGGCAGAGAGGAAAATGCCCCAGTCCAGAAACCAGGTTGAGTTAGGTAAACAGACCTTCCCAAGAGTTTGCAGTAGTGAGTTTGTACCCTGTGGCATCCGGTCTGTCCCCTGGGGTAGGGGCTCCCTGTGGCCTGGCATTACAGCTGTTTTTCATATAATGATACCTTGAGCATATAAAGTGGACCTGGACAGGCGTAAGCCCCTGAGGTCTCTGATCAAGAATTTTCTGGACCTTTCACTAAAGAAACAGACGCATCAGGCTAAGAAGGATTACCCCTTAGGGTTTCTACCCAAGTGTAAGGTATAGAACTTCCTTTGGACTTAAATAATCTGTCCTCATCCTCTGGCTCCAGCTGCAGAGAATGTCTGGGAGATGGCGGCCATTCCTCCTTGGGAAGGCCAGAGTAAAGATGAACCTGTCACTTCCAAACAGGCCTGAGGTAGGAAGGAAACCCAGTTCTGCAGAATCCCAGCTAGCACTGCCTTTACCAGATCTTTTTCCGCTGTGGTTCAAGTTCATCCTTGGTATTATAGGAAAGTTTAAGATCAAATTTTTTTTTCACAAATGTTCATTCGGTATCCTGGATCACTCCTTTAACACTGTCATTGGTATTCATGATAGTATTCTGGAATACCTTTCAGAGCAAATAGGGAGGTGGAATCCTCTTGTAAGATTTGAAGAGATACTTGCTTTGCTCTTGAGGCCTTATTTTAAATCATTACTGCATTAAAAATCGAAAAACAAGGCATTTGTCAACTTCTCCTACTTAGACTTTGCTAAGGCCCAGACCCCTCTGGCTGCATTTGTAACTTGTGGACAAACGTCTGAACCACCTGCCCGGGCCAAACGAGGCGTTAACAGAAGCAGGCTTACCACGTCGTCTTCAGTCCACGAGCCAATCTCAAAGGAGGGCAGCAGCTGCATGGGAAATACGAACGCAGTGAAAAACAAAGGCAATATTACCATTGTCTTTTTGGTTTATCCCTTGTCTTCCCATTTCAGCTTTCCGCTGCTGCTCTGGCTTGGTTCCTCCTACAGGTGAGGTTCCTGACCGTATGGGGAATTTCTCAGTGCCCCAAGCATTGTGCCCACAGAAGCCAACCACGGGCACCAGCTTCTCTGTAACAATTCCTTGCACTTGGTGAATGTGGCAGCAGGACTGTAGATCTTGATACTGTCCTCTCTTGGTACTTGACACACACACCTCCCTCAGTGGGGCTTGGCAGTCAAGAGTTTCTGACATGTGCCAGAAACCAGAGCCTCCCTTGGAATTCCCAGTCAGCATGAAGATCACATGATTTTTTTTTTTTTAAAGATTTTTTTTATTTATTTGAGAGAGAGAGAATGAGACAGAGCACATGAGAGGGGGGAGGGTCAGAGGGAGAAGCAGACTCCCCGCCGAGCAGGGAGCCCGATGCGGGACTCGATCCCGGGACTCCAGGATCATGACCTGAGCCAAAGGCAGTCGCTTAACCAACTGAGCCACCCAGGCGCCCAGATCACATGATTATTAAAGAAAATTCCAAAGCAGCTCTTTGGTACTCAGATGCCTTACGTGCTGCTGCTTACAGGAGAATTTCTAAGTGTTTAACCAAATGACTCATTGGCATTAACCAAGTATTAGGACCCATGGATGAAAGACGAGTTAGATGGGACTCTGGCCCAAGAAACCCAGGTTGCAGAGTTTGCTATAATGGAAACTCAACTAACCTATCAGGTGTAGACACGGAAGGTGCCTTTGCAAAAGAACGCTGGCCTGCATCATCTGCAAAGCCAGAGAGCTACTCGTTTCAATATATGCCCATGGCCATAGACTAAATGAGACATGCCTACATAATCTGAAAAATCTTGGTGTGTCCTGTGTCTTGAATTAAAGTTTGCCATAGCCATTAGCTTTAACTAACTTATCTTGCCAGAATGGTTGGATTGCTCATAAGATAACATGGCAAAGTGTCTTTCAACCTTTGTTACAGAGACTTTCTGTGAATGAGTTGAAAAAAGAAGTTGAATTTGGTTGCTTTTAATATTACTCTCAAAATCAGAGGGTGGGTGAGTTAATCCTTCTAATCTGCAAATATTTTGAACTCACATGCTTAAATCCCTGCTAGGAAAAGTATGCCCCTCCCTTCAAGCAGCTTTTAATTTAATTGGGGGTGAAATAGATATGAAATAGATATGGATTATAGATGGAGGAGTTCAAGGCTACCTTCACGCTGGTCTACTCAGTGCCTGGCATACAATCCTTGGTAAGTTTTTGTTGAACCATGTTTTTGAATGAATACAACTGCAAGGTACATTTAACTAAAATGCTCAGTTCTCTGGGTTTAGCACGGGAAAAGCGAGGGTTTCACAGACTAAGATGGGGGAACAGAAGGCATGGTGGTTTGAGCTGGGTACTATAGGGCAAGAAAGAGAGAAGCGATTCTGGGTGAGGAGAGGCAAGAAGGCCAAACACTGGCAGTGGTAGGGAGCAGAGGAGGGAAGGGGGGCATGTTTGCCTTACCGGAGCACTGGATGCAGTGTGAGCATGTTTGGAGGATAAAGGGGAAATGCTTAACAGCTTTGCTGAAAATGCTTAAATTCTCGCTGGCAACAGTTAAAATCTCTAGGGAGCCAAGCAGGTTTAAAACAAAACAAAACAAACCTGCAAGTTACAGGATATTTGAATGTGTAGAGTTTGAATATTATGGCCAAGCTGCAAGGGTATAAATCACTGCTCTTCTGTATGTACCCATGTGCCCTAGTTCCCTCAGGCTTGCCCCTCTCCTCCTCTGAAATACTTGACATGTGTCAGAATCGTCACATGCACTCACCTGCTTCAATGATGCAGAAAGGAAAATGACTTGAAGAAAATCTAAAACTGAATTTGATCACAGAAGGTACATGACAAGTCTTATGTCTTCACAAGGCAGCTGAATACAGCTGCAGAAATGTGTCATTCCCTTTTCCCATCACAGAAACCAGTGTGAAACAAGGAACTTTTTTGAAAAGTTCAAGGAACAATAGACTGAGTTACAGAAATATTTCCCTGCATTAAGGCTAGCCTCTACAGGGAGTGGGGCGATTGTAGTGTTTTGGTTTGTATACAATTCCCAAATGGTGTGCTAAACAAAATAGAGAAATAAGTATTTCTTGAATAAAAGTTGTACACGTGACAACTAATCAAAACCAACATATTTGGTTTTAGGGTCCAAAGGAGAGGGGAAGAGTTCTCGAGCCTTCTGAGGGTGACTCAGCAAGATTCTGATGCCGAGAGAAAGGCATAGATTCAGCTTGCTAATCCCTCCGGCAGGATTCTTGCCCCAGGCTTGCAGAGATCAGTGAGGGGGAGGCGGGAGCCAGGCACTGCTTCAAGACGGTTTGAATTTGGCAAGACCGAGGTAAGAGTTAATGATCTCCAGCCACATCGTGGTTTACCATTTCCTTTATGCTTTCTGTACCTTCTTAGCATGTCAGTGTATCTGCTGTAGGGTGAGCTCTAAGCCTTTCGTTCTTTGGGGATTAAAAAAAAAAATCCACCTTGTGACTGTCCCATCACTTTGCAAATTCGTTATTTATACCCAACTGATGTCAGGAGAGAAAAGCTCACATTCGTGTGCATGCATGTGACAGTGATTCCTTCCAAGGATGTTGGGAATCCAGTCTAACAAAGATCTAATATACACAGCAACACATTACAAAGGGATTTACTGTCAAAATGTTTATTGCAAAATGGAGTCTTAAAACAAAGAAAAGCAAAGAAAAGTTCACATCAAAATGAAATGTATGACACCAACTTGGATTTCTGAATACATTGTGGACTCTGTGCTGGAATATCAAATTCCAACTATGAAATCGATAATGAGTAGTCTTACCACACACGAGTGAAATGTAATCTTCCATAAAACATTATACAAGATATATGGCATAGGATTTGCTCAGAATAACATTGTAATAGTTGAGGAAAAGGTTTTGTTAAAAAAATAAAGTGATAATGCCATCCTGTATTCGAAGCGCACACTCAAAGAATATAAATATTTCCTATTAGTACAAAATTTTTTAAAAGAGCGCAAAAGCAGTATGTGCAGTGTATTGTATCTGACGTTAAAAGATAAGCTATTCTGCACATTATATAAAATAATTAATGTAGCTGCTGAAAACGCTAGTTGTAAAGTCAGTAATCACATGCCCGAAAGCTCCTCCCAGGCCACAGAATGCAACTCAGCTGCAGCCCGAGGGAACGGCGTAGCCCTTCGGGTTCCCTGGTACACACTCCCTTTCCATCACAGAAATGCTACCGCTTGCAGGCTGGGCCACAACCCAAACAGAACAGAACAGATTCTTCTCTCTGGCAATGCTTAAAGTCAGAACAGGAAAGCAGTCTGACTCCAAAGCAGCAAAAGGTGCCTGATGATAGAAAAATGATGCTCTACCATAAACGTGGTGTGGTGAGACAATGCCCGGTGTAACAGGCCCGCAGCGAGTCCAGTGTTACCAAAAACCAAAAAGGGTATCAATATTTAACTCAGAGTAGCTTTTAAAATGATCTTTTATGAAATGCTCAGTGAGCACTCTGAAAAATAAAGTTATGTACACATCACAGTGCTATGAGAAGTCCTTCTGGCTCTCTCCTACATCTTACCTCCGATTCCTTGATTTTAATGGGGATCTGTTCTGAATACCTCAGCTGTTGCTGAAGTCTAACAAATGTGCTGCGTGTTAAAAATCACTGGCTGCACACCGGCCCTCAACATTTCCAGACCATCCAAAACAAGTGTGCTCTGTGCCTTCAACTACTTCCCCTTGGTTATGAAATGTAGAATATTAAAATGTGATTTTACAACAGAGAGTCCTTTTAAATTAACCTCCCTCGGTGATGGGTTTCTTTTTTATTTTGGAATTAGTCTAATAGGAGAGTGACCCCCTCCCCCAAATACATCATTTTGCTATTTTATAAAGTTTCCACCAGCATTCTTCAGGGGAAAGAACCCATTTTTCTACAGGTGGGGATTTAAGATAAATGTCACCAACCTATAAAATTCATATTGTATAGCAGTTGTCATTTTGAAACTGCATCTTTTGACTTGAGCAAGTTTGTTTACGTGGGAAATGAGATGTAGAACTCTAAAACTGCCAGCTTTTGTAGCAAGTTTCTCAGTGGGGGGAGGGACCATGCTGTTGGTATTGTGGATGGAGTTCTTCACTGGGTGGGGCTGCCCCTGGCGCTGGGCACTCCACACACGCCCAGTCCCTGTGACAACCCAAAATCTGTCCCAGCACTCGGGAACACCATTAGGGGCCCCAGATGAAAGTGTATGATCTGTATGATCGACTATATGAATACAGAAAAAAAGATGAAAAAGAGTAGTTATATTTTCAGTTGTATGGCTCTGACAATTATTACTACAGAGTTTATCATTTTGAATCTTTAAATTTCTTAGTGTTTCTTTAATTATTCTCTTTATAAATGTACATTCTTGTAAGTCAAGTAACTGGAAATACATCCAACATCAGTAATTTGCCATTTCAAAAACTGATCTGAAAAGTGAATTAGAAGCTGCACAATTAACATCATCTTTAGAAATTCTATGTAATAAACAGTTCTTTTAAAAAGTAATAAAACTAATAATAGAGTCTAAAAGTCTTCTACATAATCTTCACAGAGTGAGACCCCTTTAAAATTCTGTTTATATGATTCAGATTTTAGGGATGTTCAAAACCGTAGAAAGACACTGATTTGGAACAGAGTAAAATAATGCTGTGTGGCAATTAAAATATGATGCCAAGTGGAGAACAATTTCATGCTTATCACTGAAGCTTTCAATTCTGCTGTATCCTAAATCCCTGAGGTTTCTTCGTGGTAACAGTATTGAGCTACAACCATCTCTGGAATACTGGTGAGGAAAATGGCAGCACTTGAGAGATCGGGGAAATCTTACCTAATTAATGGTAAACCTTGGTCTGAGTAGAGAGAGTCCTATTACCTTTCACTTTGGGCCCTAACTGGCTCCTTTTATTAATGCACCAAAATTTTATGTGTAATTACAATAGGTTTATTATGTAAATGAAGAAAAATATCAGTTTCATTCTGTTTATATGTTCTAATTTTGTTGATGATTCTTACAGAGGAGAGACAGGGTTTAGATTCTTATGTAAAGTGCACAGATCCCAATATCAGCCCAGAGATTCCTGTCAGTGAGGCCTTCTCTGCCCAGTGTAAACTCCGCAACACTCCCCTGTGTGTGTTATCCTCTTTCCCCTGCTCCCCTTCTCAGCATGCTCTTGTCAAACGTTTACATAACGTAAGGCATTTGTTTTGTTGATTGTCAGGCTCTCTGCTCACTGGCATGGATGCTCCATGAGCGCAAGCATTCCCCTCTAGCTGGTCCCTCGAACAGTACCTGGCACAGAGAGGGGGCTCAATGAATATCTGTGGAACGAATAACTATCTTTACCCAGAAAGATGTGCAAGAGGCTTTTAAACGGCTTCCTCTTTGGCTCTCTCCTTCAGGTTGCTAGACCACAGTGACCTGGACATGCCGCAAAGTCGAGAGTTGAAAACCATCCCTCTGCTGCACTCCCAGATGTTCTGCTTGAGGGGCTCAGCCTGAGGGAGGGAGCACATCTCTGCTGAGCACAGACAGGATGCCTGGATGTGCTGTGCCTGGGTGCCGCCAGGACTAGCTTGCGGTGAGCACGTATCTGTGTATGTTTGCATGGACAGAAGGTGTACCACTGGCTACTAGGGAACCCATCCTCTAGGGGAAAGGTCTACCTATGTCTTCTGTTTTTACTTAGTCTGTGGGTGGAGGCAGGGCCTGCAAACGCCTCAGGTACATAAGCTTCAAAGAGCAACAGATTAAATTTGTTTATATAGTTTATATTCTAAGAATGTTCTCTTATATCTTTCCTGAAAGCTATTCACTTTAACTTCCATCTCCTACTACTCAACAAACATGACTTGAAATTGATAGTTTAGTTTTCCAGGTTACTGTAACTACTTATTTTTTTAGTATCTTTTCACTGGCTAAAATTAACTGATCACTTACCATGGGCCTGGTACTGTGTTAAGTGCTTTACATGTAATATTTCATTTCATCCTTACAACAGTCCTTTCAAGTGGGTCCTGTTACTATTCCCATGTCAAAAATGAGCAGACAGACACACAGAGGTTAAATAATTTTTAACAGATTACACAGCAGTTCTGAATCCTAATTTGACTCCGGATTCTTCTGTCTCACTGTGTATAGTATATAGATTGTTCTACATTTCACACCCAGAACATTTTAATAGTTATTTTTCTCCAAATAAAGCTGGCACAGCGTACTGATCATTTTGTGATATTTTTCAGCTGTTAATAGGGATTAGAAGCATGTCATGTTTCAAATTTCAAGAGGCTTTTTATGATTGAATATAGTTGTGGAAATAGTATTAGATAATATCTATGATGATATCCTTTCTTAAATTTCCCATAAAAAGAACCACCAGAAGTATTTTAGTTTAATAGTCAAATGAATGGCACTTCTTCCCAATACAGAGTGAAAAAAAGTTTTTGTGCCTTTGCCTTTCTGTGTGTGTGTGTGTGCGCGCGCGTGCGTGTATGTGTGTGTGTATGCGTACATATATATGACTACAAATGTTTTGTAGTTTTTTTATCAGTGTTTTACAGTTTAAACAAGCTTTGACAAATATGATAACATTCTGAGAATACTTCTCTGGTGAACTAGGTTGTCGGAGCAGCACCTACATTTACTTCCGTTTAACACTGGCATGGCTGAGTCAGGGTTAAAAGAAAAAAAAAAAAAAAGACAATTCTGGAAGGCTGGATTTGATCTAAAAAGGACCCTTCATCTGGTACTTCTGTCTCAGTAAGTTTAACTTATCTGTGCTATTCCTTTCATAATCTTTTAGTTCCCTCTTTAAAACCTTTATACATATATCTAGAACCCAGGATGCTCCTGCCCCTCTGGAAAACAAACACATGCACACCGCACGGGGGGTGCACAGCTGGTCTGTGTCAGCACTTGATATCAGCCTACAAGTAGCCCTTTAAGACCATCTCTTTCTCCTTTTATAAACTAAGCCTTAGATGACTGTGTGTTGTTCAGAAGCTTCCAGGACTAGCACTGGTATGAAAGCCTACAACATCTGCTGTTGGTTTCAAATTAGCGCATTTCTTCTCCCAATGTACTATTGAGAACATCTCTCAGATTTTATTGTGAGTAGTTGTGCCATTAAGGATCGAAAATTCTTGGCATTTCGGTATTTCGGAAGAAGTATTTGTTATAGCCTTCTTTCATCTCAGTTTTTTTATTGTAAGATTTTGTAGTCACTATCAATTATTTCTGACAGTGCAGTGTATTATCATAAGAAAAAAAATGTAGTGTGTTACAGGAAAATCAGTGTCAAAGAAGAATTAGAGGAGGTAAGAGTGCTTTTTCAAAATGTAAGTCTTCTTAAGCAATTAAATAAATGAAATCAAATCAAATACAAACGTTAAAGTATTTGTTTAAAAAAAAAAAAGCCAGAATGTAATTAGTTAAAACTACTATATTGTAATAGAATCACAAATTTCTATAATCAGGCACCACATTTGCTGACTCATTAAATATACCTTTCTGGCTTAATTCCCCCCGCCCCCCATTTTTCTGTAAGCAGAAAAAAGAAAGTAAAATCATTCAAGAAATGACTGTCATAGAAATGTGATTGGCCTACAAATTCAGTGCTTAGTTTTCTGCCTCCTTACTGGTTTTTGTACAGACTGAGATAGCAAATTTCTTTCGTTTTTCCAAACATTTTCGATTTTATTACTTTGCTTTCTGGTTTCATTCACTATTATTATCCATGTCATTATCCTCCTCATCACCGTCATCATCATCATCATCGTCACCTTCTGACAAGTCAAAATCACTGAACCCCAGGGCCATGTTGACCTTCTTCCCCCTTCTCTTAGATGTGGTTTTGGAAGAATTCTGCTTGGCTTGCATGTTTATCTGCATCCCAGAATGCAACACAGCTCCTGCTTTGTTCATTGAGAAGACATCCCCAAAGCCCATCAGCATCATGGCCTGCAGACTCTGGTTCATGCCATGGCCCTCCCCGTTACTTGCTGCTGTGATCTGACATGACATCTCTGCACTGTTTGACTCCTCTGTCTTAGATTCAAAGTAAGACTCCTCAGACATTCTTGCAGCAAGAGGCAAGAGAAGCTATCATGAGGAAAGAAAGGACAGAAGTAAAAAGAGAAATTAGGACCAATTTAAATAAAAGAAACAGATACCACAAAATTAGTGGGTGCTGCACCGAAGGTAAATGATTAGTGAAACAAACGAATGTCGGGAATTATGTGAGAATTTATTTAATGGCAGGTTTGGCTCCAGCATATTTGCCGTAATTTATAAATGACAGTAAATCACAACCAAAAGTTTGCAAAGCATCATGGCAGGCCAAATTTCAAATGGGAAGGAAGTTGCAAGTTTTAAGCCCTCATATCACTTAAAATAGTTTTGAGGATTGCACTTAATTTTTCCCAATTTCACTTTCACAGAAACATTTAGCTAACTATGAAATTAAAAAAGAAAATAAGTAGAGATTAAATCTCAAGTAAAAAATCAAGAAATGTTGTACCAAAGAATAAAGCTTAGAGGAAGCGTGAGAACAGTTCAGTGGTAAATACCCTTCTACGGAAATCTGGGCCATTAATCTCCTTTTTATCTAGATTACTATTTGACACTAAACTAAAAATGAGTCTAGAATTCACTGGTTTCCATTTATTATTTATTACAGCCAAATATAATGCTATTCAACTTATGATATAATTCACATGTAAACAAACTCTAGATCTGTCTCTAATACTTAATTTATAAACAAGTACGTAAATACAAATGACAATTGGGAGGAGAGGGAATTAGTATTAATTTAGACTGTTACCTTGTGCTCTATTCTCTAAGTGTCCTTTTAGCAAAATTTGTTTTCTAGGAATTCCCCCTCTCACCGTGGACACTGACATCTATTTTCTACCTTATGTAATTATTTTGAACAGCTAACCTATTCCCATAAGTATTGATCATATTCATTTCAGAGGTAGAATTGTCAGGATCTAAAAAGTGTTCCTGCTTCTTTTGAGGAATAAGCAAACTGAGGCTTATATTTTTGGTATTGCTTAAATATTGGTAAATTTATGATAAACAATATACAAGTAACATATGGAATGACCTTTACATCCTGGGTGTAAAGATACATTTTAAGGCCGATTTCCTAATTTTTAAATTGGAGTTTTTGGGTTTGTTTTTTTAAGTTTTTTTTGTTTTTTGTTTTTTTTAAAGTAATCTCTACAACCTATGTGGGGCTTGAACTCATGACGCCAAGAGATCAAGCGTCGCATGTTCCTCCAACTCAGCCAACAAGGCGCCCCCTGGAGTCACAAGTTTTTTTAAAAAATATCTTACTCTTAGGAAAAGATCTCCAGAGTTGTTAGCTCAATAACAACTTCATAAGCTTCGGCTAAAAAGTACCAGTTACATGGAAGAAAAAAATTGCTTTAGATCCTTTAACACTGGAAACAGGATATTACTTCCCTTGCAGTCAAACTTCCCAGCTTTTCAGATTTGTTTTCAAATGTTAGATTCTCTTAGGGAGTGCTTTGTTGCTGATTTATTTTATTATTTCATGGGTCCTTCCTCACATTATGTTAAGTTCTCAACAGCTGTCTCTCAAATAAGTTTTTATTTTGAAAAGAAAATTTTTACATCAAGCTACAACAACAATTAAAAAATAAACATTGTCCATATTTATGTATGGAGAATTCATCTTCCCAGATACCTTCAACTAATGTTTTAATTTCAGGAAAGATAATAGTGTCCTTCCTAGAAATCCAATAATTCCATCTTTTATGAAGTTACATAAATGTTAAACTTTTATAATTAAGATGAGGCTACACACATATGGAAAGCCTAAGCCTCCAGCTACTTCCTTTTAAAAAGGTTTGTTTTATCTTTCTCTCAGAAACCTCATTTAAAGTCAACTAGAAACTGATGTAAGGATAAAAGAAAATACCTACTTAGAAAATGCCTGAGCACAAACTTTCTTTCCTTCAGAAATACCAGCTCTAAGCAGAAGAGACATTAAAAGCAAGTACTGTAAGAAAGAAAACTTAGCCCTCATAGGTAAAAAAAAAGAAAAAAGAAAAAAGAAAAAGAAAAGAAAGAAAAAAAAATCTGAGACCATGCTTCATACTGTCCATTGTTAGATGGTAGCCTTCAGAGCAGGTCCTTTACAGAAAGTTTTCTGGAGTTAAAACGCAAGCATATAACCTACTGAGCACTCCTACGGTTTCATTATGTATTACACAACAATGTTACTAATAGCAATAATGTGTGCAAGGCAGCCCATGATTTCTTAGCAAAACTAATGCCAATAAACCAAAGAAAGATTCTAAGGCATACTGTAACAGGTAGTTTAAAGTTTTTTTTTTAACAATGCTACATTTAGAAGGAGTCAAGCCATGCAGTGCTTTATAGCTTAAGATTTCAATGTACTTAAAAACAAAAAACAACACCTCTCAGCCTTCAGAAGACAGCCATATTTCTGCCTCTCCTCAGCTCTGGGAGAAGCAGTGCTCCTTGCAGACGCTTAGGGTAATGCTTTCTGAGTCTGCCGGTTGGTACCAATTCAACCAGAACAGGAGACTTCCCTCGACTTCCTTCTTGGGAGGCAAGTTCAATTCACTGAACTTATAAAATGTGGTACCTTTTAATGTCCCATGGTAGTCTTACGTATAGCAATTCAGTTCTTACTTTGGAAATCCCTGCACAGCCAAAGTCATTTCGGAAAAAGTTAAATCTGATAATAAACATTTAACTTCACTGTATTTCCCTTTTCTGGATATCAGGTTGCTTCTCCACATGAACTGGAAAAGGAGGCAAACTCTTTTATTCTTTAGACACTGGAAAATGCACCTGGGCACTGGCTGCTTAATGAAGATTAAGGCTTTTAAAAATAGGAAACCTTTTTGAAGATTACAAAGTGAAGGGCATTTAAGTATTTTTTGGATATAACTGTCACAGCAACTATCAAAAATGAATTTAAGATACATAACAAGATTACCTCTAATTTTACCGTTACTTGTGATTTATTACCCATTAAGAACCCTGGAAAAGCCAATGATAATTCCTGAAATGATAAATCATTCAAAATAGGGAAGAATCCTAAAATTTGATTAGACTTTAATATATCATGGCAAGATATAGGCACAAGCTAAATATGTAACTAGTGAAATCCTTAAAAAGAATTTTTATTTTCCTCTAAATAGACTTGGAAGAAAACCAAGGTATTTCCTAAGTGTAGTAAATACTGGAGGCTTGTCCCAAGGGAAGTCTTTTTCCAGTCTCTTGCTGCAATGATTATAACACTAAATCGAGCGAGGAATATTAATGCTTGTCATTTATATGTCACTAAGTTTGCTTTCTTTTAGGAGGAAAACTTGGTTAAGTTCTGCCACATCAAGACTCTTGGACAGCTAGCTGCCGCGGCATTACGCTTATTAATTACTGATGGACTCCATGGAGTTAATCAGCCTTTAGGCACATGTTCTGGGGATCTAACAGATGGTATGAAAATACACTGCATTTTATTTTTGTAATTCTAATATACAAACACACTGATAATAACAGTTCTTAGAGAAAGAGCCAGAAATAGGCTAAGCTTTTCTTTTAAATTTCTGGCATTTTGTTAATTGAAATTAGATCTGCGTGTTACTTGAGTGTCAACGCAGCCCCGTTCCCATGCAGGCAGAAGGCAGCAAGTGAGGTGGTGGCAGTGGGGGGGGGGGGGGCTGCCATGCTGCCCCGCTCAGCTACATCTTCTAAGTGGGGGGCTGAGCCACCCTGGTGGGAGCACTCACCGGGGTGTTGGACTGCTCCGTCAGCTTTTGCTCCCACATCCTCAGACGTCTTTCCCTTTCTTTGAGTTCTTGCTCTTTACAGCTGAGGTCCCGTTCGAGTTTCTTCAGCCTCTCGAGAGTTGCCTCGATTTCGCACCTGCACAGGGATGACTGGTTTAAGTCTCAGCTTTGCTCAAGAGTTAGTAAACGCTTAGTGGTTCATCAGAATGCTTAATCACTGTAAAAGGCTAACATTTGCGCTTTTATTTTTCACCAGTTTTATTGAGATATAATGGACCTACATCACTGTGGAAGTTTAAGGTGTACAGCATACTAACCTGAGTTACACATACTGTGAAATGATGACCACTATAAATTTCGTTAGTATCCATCATCTCATACAGAGAAAGCAAAAAAAAATTTTTCTTGTGATGAGAATTCTAAGATTGACTCTCTAAACAACTTTCACATATATAATACATTAGACTGTAGTCATCGTGCTACACATTACATTCCTTGGACTTATGTATCTTATAACTAGAAGTTTATGCCTTTTGACCACCTTCCTCCTATATGCCCTTCCCCCCAACCTCTGGTAACCGTCAATCTGATCCTTTTTACCTGTGAGGTTGGGAAAACGTGCTTCTAAACCAAACAGTCAACTATCAAAGAAGAAAATCTGTCATATCCTGCAAAATCAACAGGTAGTTTCTAGTTTGGGAAAAGAAGTTCAAAACACTTCTTTAAAATCACCTTTAACGAAGCACTGAAGACCCCCTGGGGTAGAGCCTGAGCTACGGAGCTGCATCCTGGGTTAGCTAGTTAGGGAATGCTGACCTTCAGGTAGCCCTTTACAGTTCAGAAAGCACTATTACACAGTATCTCACCTTATTCTTGTAACAGCCCCCAGAAACAGGTACTAATCCCATACAGATGGGGAAAATGATATTCAGGTTAGGTGATCCACACCACATCACCAGTAAACTCACGTTCGCTTATTCCCTAGCTGGGTGCCTCAGTCAACTGATTAACTGACCCAGTTTCCTCAGCTCTAGGGGGTGATGATTATCTTACATCAGGGTTCCCCCCTTGCCTGATCCTAATAACTACCTGGGCAGCTTGTTAACAAATATACAACAAAACACAGATTCTCAGGACCCTTCTTTAGGGCTCATGATTCAGTAGGGCTGGGTGGGGCCTAGGAATTTCCATTATTTAATAAAAGACCCAGGTGACTTTTATAATCAGGCAAGTGTGGGCCAGATGAACTCTAAGATTCTTTTCAAAGTTTAATCATTTTTTTGGAAGTTCCCTTCTTAGTCTCAATAGGCCAACCAAGCTCACCCCTTGGAATTTGTCCAGTTCTAGGAACCCATCCTTTGTAGAAAATGAACTGTTGACATCGCTCAACACAAGCTGTCTTCCTTCAAGGCTGTCACAGTGTGTAAGTCTCAGTTACGCTCTGAGAGCTGGAAGTGCCTTCCCTTGGGTTTCTGAAAGGCCTGGAAGCAGCTGATGGCTGGAGGTTAACTACGTGCTGCTTCCAGGTGCCACTGAGCCAGACCTGCTGTACCCATGGCATGAGGCTGGCTGGGACCCTGACTATGGAAGGTACTGCCCCAGACCTACGTAACCCAAATCTGCCTTTTAGCTCCAGGGAAAATTAGAATACACGGCCATCTCATTCCAATGCCCTTGTGGATGAGAACTAAATGAAAACAAAAATGCTGTGGGCATTAACTGGCAACATCCGAGACAGGGAGCAGCTACTGAGGGGGGTCCGGATCTCGGCCCGGCACTTTGCTTCCCTGGCTGTCTGAAAGGTACACCTCAGCGCCAGGGAGGTAGCAAGTGAGTGTAAAAGCATCTGCTGTCAGTACTCCAGCCCTTTTCCTGGTGCCATTTGAAAATGATAGAACGGTAGAGTCATACCACATACCCTAAAGAAAGGCGCTAAGTCAGCAATCTTTCAGAATCATGACTGTCATAAAATCCAGATTGTATATTTCTGGGTATTTCTGACAAGAGTATTATGCCCCTTCAGAGATGAGTTTGCGTTTATTTTCCAAATGGAGGACTGAGGGGGAAAAACCACTGTGGGAAACCTTAGGTGAAACTTCTGTGACGAAGGAAGGAAGGACGAGCCACCCTGGGAAACGGAGGGGGTCAGCGGGTGATGGGAGGAGGCAGCACGCTCCGTGGCGGACGGCCGGGGCCTGGGGCTGCGGTTGCGGTGTGCTCAGTGCTTCAGCCCCGCCACCGGCACCCCTGCCAGAGGGACGGAGCGCCCAGACTGTTTGGTCGGGGTACACGGCCAGCACATTCGAGTTCCCTCGTAATTTAAGCCAAGTTTCAGTTCTGGGAGCCGACTGTGATTTTGAGCCCTTCTGGAAAACAGATCAACAGTTAAGTAAGCTGAAAGCTGCGACACAGGGAACCAAACACGGAGTAAAATGTGCTTCCTCAACCCATCTCCTCAGGCTCAGCACTTCCAGCTCTGCTCCCCCAGGCGCCCCGGGTCTGCAGGGAGTGTCGGATACAACGCAGACCCCAGGGGGGCATCAGGACAGCTGCCCCCCCTCGCTGTTCCCTGTGTTGCCCATGCATTGTTTTGCATCACAAGCATCTGTTGATGTGCCTGTATCACCTTCCTGTTCCATAAATAAAAGTGTTTTAAAAAAGTGTTTTAGTTGATGAAAATTACGGTTTTTTTTCTTAACCCAAATCTAACTAAGGTTGACTTCCCCTGGTATCAATTCTCCATATGCCAAAAACAGAGTGAACTGGAGTTCTCTTTTTAAGGTCAATTTGTAAAAACAGCCATATTTTACATGACGATAAATAGGTAGTATGTATCGTAATGTTATATATTAAATGATTGGTGCTAATATCCAAATTGCAAAGATTACATTTTTTTATCTGTTTTTTGTTTTTAACAAGGCATGCCACAGCGAGAGTATTCTGATCACCAAGGAGGACTACAACCAGCAAAGTATTCTGCCAAGAGACCCAGCTCCGAACACGCCATCCGAGCACCACAAAGCTTGCTCAGTGCGGATTACCACGGGTCTGGAGACAGTCACATGGGGCAATGAAAACTGCAAACATGACCAAGAGGGTGACACATTTCCTGTTCTTAATACTCACTGCTATTATTGCTAATAAGTCAATAAAAGGAGAGACAAGCTAAAGATATGATGAACAAGGAAATGCCTGACAGATTTCTTTCCAATCACCTAATAGGTCAAAGGAAAAAACATAGTTTATGTGGTTGTTAATAACCTAGTTTTAAAAACAACTTTAAGAACCATCTAATTCTCTAAAACAGGATGTTTCATCGGGTCTATGTGTAAGGAAGCTCTACCAGAAAACAAGCGTTTGCCAGAAACACCAGATTTCCTACACATGCTTTTGACCCTAGTCACGTGGTTTCAGACACCAGACAAAAGGGAACAGTCTGAATGTGTTGTTCTTAGAACAACAGATGATCTGACAAAGCATTTAATTTTTTCTAGTATGTGGCATAGAGTAGGATAGTTGTTTTGTCTTAATCATAACCTAAAGTAATCATGCTCTGTAGTATTTCTCTGCGCAAAGGAATCGGGTCAAGTGAACTCCGCGTGCTAGATGAGTGGAAGGCTTGGCACCGGCCATGGGGGTCCAGGAACAGCACCGCATAGACTGTGTGCCCCGGCAGGCCTGTGGGACCAGACCACGTGGGTTCTAGCACTGGCTCTGTCTTACACGGTGTGATCTGGGACAGGTGACCCAACCTGTCCAGGCCTCAGATTTTACATCTGTGAAAGAAGTTAGGATGGCCATGTGGATTAAAACAAGATGATCCAGATAAAGTACAAGCGTCTGGTAAGAATATAATGAATGACAGCTGTATGTATTGTGACTCTAATTAACATTATCATTACTACCCCCTATGTTTTTAACCAATTGCCAAGTTCAGTTAAAACAGCTCTACGACTTCTCAGACTGGTTTAGTGGTTCAGGTAAAGACAGGTATTCTCTCACCAGCCCTCAGGATTAATTAGCTCCTGAAGGACAGCCAAGGAAGAAGCCAGCTAGGCAACTGCTTGCTTTTTACTAAAATACATTAATGTACTACCAATGTTATTTTCCTCATCTTTTCATTGTGAAGCATTTAAAAAATGTATTATTCAACTATCCAGGTTTGCAGGACATAAAGATCTCCAAAGAGAAACCACTCTCTCATAATTTCATTATCCAATGGTAATACTGGCCTTTTGATACTTTTCTCTATGTGCACACAGCATATACACATAAATATGTCTATTTTACAAAAAACCGGAATCATTCCAGTCATACTGGACCCTAGTGCCTCTATTTTTAAATCATCTGTCAGATCTGTTATATCATGAATGGCTCCATCTATTCTGTATATGGAGATATCATCAGTTTTTAAAACGATAAAAACCACAAAAACCCCAAAATCTTTTTATTGTACTTTATGCCATTCTGGTTTGCAATTCTAAACGACGCTGTGCTAATAAGCAGGTGTCCATACATTCTTGCACAACCTTTCCATTTATTTTCTTAGAGATAAAATGGTAGTGGTGGAGGGGTCTGAAAGGTAGTATTTTCACCAGCAACATACTAGAAAGTTTATAATGCTGGATATTTTCATAATGTAAAACTTTGCCAATCTGGTAAATGAATTATGTTCCCTTATAGTTATAAGTGAGGTTAACTATTTTTCATATATTTATTGGCCATTTGATTTCCCCTTTTGTGAAATGCCTTTCATGTCCTTTAGAATGGGACTATAATTAAAGTATTATTTTAGACAGTAACTCTGTCTACTACAGCGGTTTTCAAAGTGTGATCTGGGGACCCATGAGAGGTTTTCAAACGATTCAAGAGGTTAAACTGTTTTCAGAATAACATTAAGACATGATTTGCCTTTTCTACTCTCATTCTCTCACGAGCGTACAGACTGTTTCCAGAGGCTTCAGGAGAGGTGGCAAAGCCACAGGCTGAATGTAGAGGCAGGATTTATTGTTTCTTAAATGAATCAATAACTACATATTTACATGTTTTTCTCCATTCTCATTTTGAGTGTGGTAAATATTGACAGATGTAACTCACTGAAACAAAATCTCTTTGTAGTCCTCAATAATTTTTTAGAGTATAATGGAGTCCTGAGACCAAAAACTTTGAGATGTGCTGAGCTATTATATGGGGGGAAATGGTTGTAGGGAAGTTCATGACGGCTATTGCTTTTGGCCATATGGAGCTTTTACATTTTTATATCGAAAACTTACCAACTCCCTCCCTATATTCTGATATACAGTATCTGAGATACTACATCTCAAGGGTATCAGTAGTAATGTTAAAATCCCACTGATCTTTTGGAGAACAGATCAAACAGCATCTCCCCAGGAAATCCTCTTATTACCTTGTCAGACTAGATTAGATTTCATGGTTGTATAGTCTCACATGTCCAGTACTTCTCTGTCATCATACTTATCAAGAGTCCTAAAACGTTACTTGTATATTTATATTTAGCAGTTTGACGTGAGACACCCCAGTCCATGTGCACTGGGGCCCTTCTGCTCACCGCCACAGCACAGGACAGGAGCACCTTGCCGCGGCAGAGATTCAGGCACTATCTGAATGAACGAATGTCAGAAGCACACTTGTCATAGTCAGCAAATTAGCTTACATATTTATATTCCCTTGTGTAATACCGTAATGTCTTTTAATATTACTACCACCGTGGTGTTTCCTTCCTCTAGTATTTATGGAGCCACTGCTGTGTTCAAGGCACATTCTAGATGCTGCAGTTATAGTAATGAACAAAAGAAATGATCTGACCCGTTTACATTTCGGCCAGCAAGACACAGATTAAACAACAGACTACAGAACTACTTATTCATTCCAACAGCAGTCGTGGCTATGAAGGAGGTGCTCTCAGGGCACATAAAGTGGAACCTCATCTATCTAGGGTCAGAAACATTTCCCTAAAGACATGTTATTTCAGTTGCTCTCTGAATGATGAATAGGAGCCAAGCTGGATGTGGGTGTCAGGGGTGGTACGCCGCTGAAAGGGATGAATTTTATACAGAAGAAACTGCATTTGCAAGGACTCTGCATGAGGAAGAAATACGCATCTGTTGAGGGACCAGAAGCCAGAAATTAAGAGGCAGAACTATGCTCCTGAGGTAAGACTGCTGAGGTCAAAGCACAAAGGGTCTCATGAGTCTCGTGAAGCATTGGCCTTTGTACTAGAGTAATCCCCTACGTGGATTTAAAAGCAGGGTCATCTGATTAGATTTCCACTGATCTTGTAGGCAACATTATTACTTGTTTTGTTAATTATTTAAGTCCAGAACAAAACCCATCATACCTACACTCAAGCAGACAGTATGATTTTTGTTTCCCTAGATAAAAATCCATTTAACTCACTGGCCCTGGATAGAGTTCAAAGGAATAAAAATAAATAAGGTTATTGTAAAACACAATCAAACAGAAAGCCCAAGGAAATGTCTAATCAATCACAGGAGTCAACAACGCCATCGTTTTCAGAGAACGTGCAGTATTCCCTGGGCATCAGCAGGTGGCGTAAGGCGTCGCATTACCACGGAGGCTCTCAGAAGCGGAGATAAGTTACTTAAATCTCTGCTGCGTCAGGGAGGAATAACGTCAGCTCCCAAACATGCTATTTATATTCCTGCAGCACGTGACCCGGCTCAACGGTCTCATCCCAGGCTTGCTTCTTCCACTCACACAATACAATTCTCTCATTACTAAGTTTGTTTTACACTTGACAAAATTTAATAGGATTTATAACATCAGAAGTTTTCTTTTAAGTGTTTTTATAGTCTCCCTACCCCCTCCATCAACAGATACAGTACTCTGCAAATCCCTAGGCAAACAGTATTTTTATTTCTCACTGGACAGATGCCAAGGCTTCCTAACAGCGTGTAATACAGAGAAGTGTCTGGTAACTATCTTTTGTCTCAGAAGATGTGATTTCAATATTCTTTCCAAATACTTAGATATATGATAAGGCAACAAGCTTAGAGGATTGCTTTTTTGTTTACATATGAAAAGGAGGACTTATTAGATGTCCAAAAAAATTTAACATAAACAACAAACAAAACTCTAAGTTATGCTTAGAAATCAGGACTGTCCTCAAGTTCACTGGTGCTCTTCTTCAGTGAAGCTGGTCATGGTCTTTCAAAGCGAGAGGTCATGACTTGGTACAAGGCTTACTTACCTCCACTCTGCCTTGTTGTGCAGGAATGAGTTACACTGGTCGGGAAGGTTAGTGTCGTTTGACATGGACTCCAGAATTGAAATGATTTGCTTAAAAGATGGCCGTTTCTGAGGAAGAGAAAATAATCACTTGTTGGGACTTAAGAAAGCAAGTCTTGAAGAGAAAATCCACAAGCACAGCAATAAGCTCGACACACCACAACAAAATAAAATGGCACACAATGTCCTGAGTTCTTTTACAACTGTCAGACTGCTCAGGTTGAAGGGGACCATATTCCTTATTTTCAATAACTTATAAGAACAGAGTCAGATGTCATTATTCTATCTTGTGGCCTAAGGTTGGAATAACAGCTTTTCTCCAGGTAAGGAAAGTACGAATTCTCTCTTGGGTCTGATTAAGGACTCCTAAAAGGGAAAAGGCAAGTCCTTTAAAAACCTATGGGATAGAGCACATTTAGGAAAAGTTAACGGTAGAATCTGCGTGGTAGGTATACTGGTGTTCACCATTAAGATTCTTTCACCTTTTCTGCAGGTTTCAAATTCTTATAATAAAATGTTGGGGAAAACCCTAGTTAATCTATGAGAACTAATACAATTTCCTCAACCACTTGCTCAGAGAAAAATTCCCCAATTTTCAAGCCATCTTAACTTCATTGTTCTCAATGTTTATTCCACATCATAACCCATTTGGAGCCGTGAAACTCTAAGGTACTGTTTACTAGAAATGATAAAGCAGCGGTTAGGTGCATTTCTTCAGCTACCAGTAACTGTACTTGTCTGTCTCTTTAGACTCTAGCCAAGGCTGAGACAAAAGGTTAAAACAAAAATGGAAGAAAGATAATAAAAGGATGATGCACATTCTCTCTTCATCATGCCTCATAATTATACCATTTCTGAGCAAATTACAGTTGCAGCAATTAAAACATGCATTTTAATTTAGGAGCACAAAACAAGGAACAATGTTGAGGTGGCTTGCTCTCAGGACTTGAGTGCTTCCTACATTAAGAGAGATGATTTTTCCATTTCTCAGGAATATAAATATAAAACTGGGATATTTATTCTGAGTTCTGCCTTCATTGCACTCTTAAGGGAATGTGTGCCTGTGTGTGTTTTAAGTAGAGGGCGTAAGTATCTGATCCACATTAAAGCGTTCTAATAAAAGAAGTAAATGCCTGAAGTAGGAAATTTGAAAAATATTTTGTCTTCTTTTAACTTTATTCCCATTTAATTCCTCCTACTGTGTGTCACTGTGTGAAAGGAAAAATGTTTGAGCTGTTTGCACAGGAATTATATAATAAATATAGAATTTTCATTTTGCATGGAAAAGCAGGAGAGGCTAATGAATTTTTAAAGAATATTTTTCCCTACATTTAATCATTCTTGAAATAAAGTAAAACTCTTTTGAAATTAGGTGACAAGTATCCCTAGAAAAACCTTAATTTTATAGGTAGAATATACTCTCAGATGGAAATTTCAAAGTTAACATTTTAAAAACAACAATGTAGAATTTTGTGGTAATGATATTTTATGAATACTCAGGTTGCATAATACAATATTTGGTCCAGGAGGTTCCTTTTAGTATTACATAGGTTTTGTTCACATTAAAAAAATTATAACTAGGGTCATCTATTAAGCATCTATATACATTATTTGTTAACTTCATTTTTTTTTTTTTTTAAGATTTTATTTATTTGACAGAGAGAGAGAGCACAGATAGAGTGGCAGGCAAAGGGAGAGGGAGAAGCAGGCTCTCCGCTGAGCAGTGAGCCCAATGCGGGGCTCGATCCCAAGGGCCCTGGGATCATGACCTGAGCTGAAGGCAGACGCTTAACCGACTGAGCCACTCAGGCGCCCCTTGTTATCTTCATTTTATAGATAAGAAAAATCCATCTCAGAAAAGTATGGATTGCCCAGTATCACACAGGAAGCAAGTTTCTGAATCAGGGGCAAGGCTCTTAAACCCTCCAATGTGTTTTATCACATGAGGGTAAGATGTTACTTCCTATCAAACTCAGGGCTTTTTTGCCTTTTTTTTTTTTTTTTTTCTTCCTATTTAGAAATGCCATTTTAGAACTGGAAACAATACCCACCTTTACTTCCTTCTTCTCTTCGATACAACACTTTGAGCACCTGGTGTAAGCCACTGGCATGACCTGACATTTACCCAACACCAGCTTTCTCTTGTATTCCCTTCCCCCTCCTCACTGCAAAAGAACATTTTTCTACAGGTGAGCCGAGTATTTTCATCTATGTTTTTAAAGCATAAGGGCTAGGGAGAAAAAAAGAAATGAAAGTGTTTAGCCAATGACAGCTCTCTCTGTATGCACAGGAGTGGCATCCACGAGAGCCTGAACTGCCACATACTTACAGCCAGAGAACTAAAATGTGCCTTGGTCTGGCTACTTCAGTCAACACACTGGGCCTCTACTTACTATGCATGTGTGAGGTGCGAAGAGCAGCTTCGTTCCCTCAAAGAGGCTGCAATCCATGTAGGAAGAGAGATTTGAAAAATACAACCGCACAGGGTAAGGCAGTAGCCCGGACTCTGGTTTAGGAAAAGGAGGACAAAGTATGGGCTGGGGTAAATAGAATAGCCAGGGAAGGCGGGCCAGCAAAGACCTCAGGGAGGAAAGAAAAGAAGAGGGCATGCCCAGGGAAGGAAGGTGTGTAAGGCCTGACTGGAGATCAGCCACAGAGAGCGCTGGAAATGTGGGGTGTATACTTAAATACAGGGGGGCTGTATTAATTGTATCAGAATAAAATACCTTGAATTTCAGAAGTAAAAATCAATCTTAAACTTTCTTTATACTTCACCTGGCTAGAACACAAAATGCCACTCGTCCTAAAGAAGGATAAACTTGCTGCATGTTATAGACATGCCAGCTTCATAGCATCAACAGCAGGCCTAATGTCCTTCCTGTGTTAGGTGTTTACACTATTATTTAATTAATGCACCATAAATGTATATTCTTAGAATTTTAATTAATGAAGTACAGTTTCTGATTAAGAAATTCAAAACCTGCTTTGCATACTGAAATATAATTGCAATTATAGAGAATCTAGTTGCATTAATCTAATTCAATGCAAATAATTTCAGGTGAAATTTGTATTTAAGTAGCAGAAAAATACTGCCAAAATGACTATATATGCCACAATGGACACAACTGGTAGGAAGAGTATGGAGAAGGTAGTACAATAGCATTTTAAAAATACAAATGTTCTAGAGCAAGCCTGCAAATAGCTGAGTATATTTTCTGCTGGATTAGCTACAAAGTGCAGGCATTTCTCTTAATGCTTAAAAACCCCATATTCTGCAAATCACACACTAAAATAATAGGACCTAGGGGCGCCTGGGTGGCTCAGTCGTTAAGCGTCTGCCTTCGGCTCAAGTCATGATCTCAGGGTCCTGGGATGGAGCCCCGCATCGGGCTCCCTGCTCCGCGGGAAGCCTGCTTCTCCCTCTCCCACTCCCCCTGCTTGTGTTCCTCTCTCGCTGTTGTCTCTCTGTCAAATAAATAAAATCTTTTAAAAATAAATAAATAAAAATAATAGGACCTAAACAGAGGCAGGGCAGACCATGCCATACCTATGCAACTTTGTCATGGATGCTAATAAAAAGTGATACTAAATAAAAACACTAACAGAATTTAAAATTGTTAAATTCTTTAATAACAAACAATACTAAGTAAATATAAGACTCCCCTTTTTAAAAAAAAGGGTGAAGGTAGTTTGATGAACAGGGGTGAAAGCAAAGATTAAGGCTGCTGGTTCTCAGGTCAAAGGTGAAATGTGCAAATCCGGGAAGCCCCCACAACAAACTCCTCGGAGACAAGGCACCGGCCCGGCCAGCCCAGCCAGCAGGGCGCACACGGGGCAGAGGCCTCGCAGATCCGCGCGCCCGCCTGCTCTATCGGCTGCACTACCGTACAGACCACTGTACTTGGCGTTGAGCTGTTCTCACGTGGTGGGGCGGAACCACGTGCTGCGTCACGTGTGTGATTCGGCGCGGTGAGGACTCCAACTTACCGGTTGTGCATCCTTCCCACTAGAGAAAGATGCTGTCTGTGTGTTACCCGCATGCATTCTTCCTGGGGGCCCGACTGGAACGGGGTTTAAATTAAGTTAGAAATTCCATTCCTAAGTCTTTGTTTTTAGATCTCTATTTAAAAAGTCAGTTTGCAATATATCTATTTCCATGAAAGAGTGGACAAATCTGAACTATAAAATTACAGTTCCTTTCTCGGGTCTGTCTCTTCTTTGTGTTTAATCTGTGAGGGTCTTTTTTTACTTTCTTTTTATTATGAAAAATTTCAAACAAACAAATGTAGAGAGAACAATGTAACGAACCTCCATATAGGTGAGTGTTTCGGGCGGTAAACGGGGCACTAATCGGGGTAACCCATGATTGGGTGGCGGCCGCGTGCTCCCCTGCACCCCCCGGTAGCCATGCCTCCCAAAATCGAGGAAATCAAGGACTTTGTGCTCACGGCCAGGCGAGAGGACGCCAAATCCGTCAAGATTAAGAAAAATAAGGATAATGTGAAGTTTAAAGCTCGGTGCAGCAGATACCTTTACACCTTGGTCATCTCGGACAAGGAGAAGGCAGAGAAACTGAAGCAGTCCCTGCTCCCAGGTTTGGCAGTGAAGGAGCTGAAGTGAACCCAGCCCACTGATTTGAACTGTATTAAAGTTTTAAAAATTCTTAGGAAAAAAAAAATGAACCTCCATATACTTATCACTTGGCTTCAAAAATTATCATGGCCAATCTTGTTTAATCTACACCACCATCTATGTCCTTTCATTTTATTTTGAAGTAAATCCAAGATTCGCCTGTCATTTTATCCATAAATATTTCCGTATGTATTTAAGAGTCTTTTAAAATGATCTTTGCAGGGAAAGGAAATGGGCCTTCATGCTCAGATGTGCTAACCACAGGAAAGTCTACATTTTGGAATGTCTCCAACTCTGTTGTGATGGCTTCAAAACATCATGAATCCGGACAAGGAGTATATACCAAGTTTCTCCAGAAGTGCTACTCTGGGCGCGCCTGGGTGGCTCAGGCGTTAGGCGTCTGCCTTCGGTTCAGGTCATGATCCCAGGGTCCTGGGATCGAGCCCCTCACTGGGCTCCCTGCTCTGCGGGAGGCCTGCTTCTCCCTCCCCCAATCCCCCTGCTTGTGTTCCCTCTCTCGCTGTGTCTGTCAAATAAAGAAATAAAATCTTAAAAAACAAAAACAAAAACAAATAGAAGTGCTACTCTGGCCTGATCTTTGGTTCAGACCGCTTGGGCTCATTCTCCAGTCTCAGCATGTACTAGCTGTGGCCTTGAGCATTACTTAACTTCTGCATGCCTTGATTCTTCATCTGGAAAATGGGTGGAATAACAACTTGTATCATAGAGCTATTCTGAGGAACAAATGAGCTAATGTACATAAAGTGCTTGGAATAGTGCCTGGCATAGAATAAGCACTGTGTGCTGGCCATTTTTAGAACACGAAGGTGCAACAGTTCTTATTAAAGATTAAAAACAAAGGAATGCAATTCTTTCTGTTGAATCAAGCGTGCCAGAGGGGCTGTAAGAAAGAGCCAGTAATGAATTTCTAAGGATCAAGATAAGCAGATAACAACAGAAAGCCTTAACAGTCCATCTGGGGCTCACAGGAACAGCAATCTAGCTTTACTTTGTAATGACTCTCATTACCCTAAGTTTTAACTCAAAGCCAAACAAACAAGTGAAATTTCAGAATTCTGAACGACGACCAAAAAAAAAAACCTGACTTACATACCTTGGCATCAGCTTCCCAACACTGACGTAACAGCTCAGCAAAACTTCTGGGGCAGCTGCTTGGAATGGTTAATCTCTACCACGGAGAAGGAAAGACAACACAAGGATTTACTCATGAAGGTAAGCAGATCCTCACTGAAAGTTCATAAAGAGTAACATTTAGAGCACAAACAGGTCATTAAATTTTAAGCTTCCATTGACTGATAGATGGCAGATGAGAATTTATGTTTAGATACATCGTATCTCTAAAGAGACTTTTAATACTGTTCTTCCTTTTTAAAAAGGCATCCCAGTGGATGGAGAAGTCGGGTTCCGCTCAACAAATACAATGAAACATAGACTCAAGTCTGAAGGAAACTACAGTAGGAGAAGGGCAAGGCCTAAAACCACCAATCTTTGCGCAGGCGGCTATGAAATAGGCACACAGCCCTGGCAGCTAGGAAAGCAGCTCATCTGTGGCGGTAGGCGTGACACCTCTGGAAACGTGTTTAGCACAGACCGTCCCAGAGATCATTTGAAAGAAGTGTGCCTCTTCTCATTGGCCAATAAGAGATTCTGGACATATGACTCATTATGGCTAAAGCACAAGGGCTGGATACAACAAAGATTACACTGTGAGCATCTGTCCTGTTCCAACATTTTACAGAAGTGCTTCTCTAGAACTTGCCATGCCCCTGGAGGCTCTTTAGATATCTATGGAGGCATTTTTGTTTTAAAGACTGGAGAGTTGCACCTGGAGCGGGTCAAGAATGCTGGACATCCTTCACTATGTTGGTAAATCTCTAAGTACTCCCTTGCACTCCACCAAATTTCAGATGCCCCCTGTGCAATCAAACAACGAGGTTTAATCATTTTTCTGGCTCTAGACTCTCTTTGATTTACAATAAACACAAAGTATATTTTGAGCAGATTTAAAATGCAATGAACTAAGAATGCAACTACCAAATAAAATAAATCAAGGGCAGATTGATCTTTGCATTATTCATAACCTTACCAAGATTTTTAGAAAATGTCACCTACAACAGCATTGCTCATGCTGCTGGAATCATTGATACAATTCAATTCCATTCTGCATTTGTAGCTGTTGAATCCTATTTATCCATAGGTACAAGCTCTGAAACTATCCCATTTTCTCCTCTCCTGCGGTCGTGCCTGCGCATTTATACACCATAATACGTATTTATTCTTCTGTATACTACAACGAGAGCATTATGTTGACTTCAAAGTACAATGTGTGTGGGTAGGTTGTACTACATCTGAATTTCAGCATGAAAAGAGTTGTTATCAAGAGAGGCCTGGGTATGACGGTTGAGAACCACCGCACTAAGAAGTACTAAGAAGATTTATTATGCAGTATTGTTTACCAAAGAAGTTTTGCAAATAAAAAACTGAAACTGAACTTAGTTGGATTTGGGGGAGGCTACGCATAAAACTAGAAAAAGAGTTGCCCTGGCAAGAAAACAGATGGAGATCTGTATTTAGAATTACAGATAACCTTAAAATAAAAATAAACTAAAATATATAAAACCTGAAAGCTTTAAACAAAACAGCCCTCGCCAAATTAAAGGCTATGCTAAACATTTTTTTAACTGATTACATAGAATAGAGGAGATCTGGTAAGCTGTACTCTTATTTTACTGTAATGTGAACTGGAAACCTTTTGATGAAGATCAAAAGGAAAATCAGGTGTTTATTTTTTTAAAATATTTGGCAACTAAGAGAAACAAAGTGATTGCAATTACTCAGCTAAATGCACCCCATGGAAATTTCTCATAAAAGGGAACATTTTCAATATAACTTTTTCACGTTTTTCTAAGAACTGAAATGTGACCTGGATGAATATGGATGGATGTTAATCTTTTCTATCATCTTTTCTTACTGAGAAACTTCTTAGCTACTGCATCTGAGACATTATGAAAGAAGACATAATTATTTTAGATCATCTCATATGGTCAAATATCAGTTAAATCTAGACTCAGACACTAATGTAAGGGTTTATTTTGGTTTATTAAAAAGTACTTTAAAAGAAAATCCGAAGTATTTAAGTCCTGTTTACAGAACTGTGGGCATTCTTAATGCATTAAAACATCCCGAAATAACCAGATATTAGCAACAGATTTAGCGTACTACCTCAAACTTAAATATTTTAAAAGTTCCAAAATTAAAATGAAAATATTTCCCAACCACTAAATTAGGCATGACATTTTTTAAAAAGCATATTCTTTTTCTGCACCATTTTCTACATAAGATGCAAAAAATTACTTTTTGTCAATTATTTTTTATTATCTTTTTTCCAAAATGTAGTCAACAATGGATTGAGGATTTCTGTTAATAGTTTGGGGCACCTATTAAGAATACTTTGGTTAAGTGACTGACAATGCCCAGGTCATGATCTCAGGGCCGAGAGAGGGAGCCTGCTTAGGATTCTCTCTCTCCCTCCATCCCTCCCCCTGGTCCCGTATATGTGTGCCTGTGCGCGCTCTCTAAAAGAAAAAAATTGTTTTGCTACTTAGAACAAAACATATTTTATGAGAATCTAAGTATTTGTAAAGATAGAAATTATACTGTCAGAATATTTTGAATGACCACTAATTCAGTTTAATAGAAATTACGAAGACAAACATACATGTCTATAAAAATTACAAAATTTATTAGTAATACCCTCCTAAAGGGTTCAGTCTTTTTTTTTTTTTTTTTAAAGATTTTATTTATTTATTCAACAGAGAGAGAGAGAGACAGCGAGAGAGGGAACACAAGCAGGGGGAGTGGGAGAGGGAGAAGCAGACTTCCCGCGGAGCAGGGAGCCCGATGCGGGGCTCCATCCCAGGACCCTGGGATCACGACCTGAGCCGAAGGCAGACGCTTAACGACTGAGCCACCCAGGTGCCCCAAGGGTTCAGTCTTTAACAGTGCTTTATGTATCTAGTTTTAATGGGATTTACTATTAGGAAAAATTATATTAAGCATTTAGAAGCAAACACCTTCAGATATTTTTAGACCGTATTGATCTTCCTATAGATCCAAAAAGCAATCTAAATGGTGAAACTGAATAAGGTCGAGAGTCTGGTTAAGAGTAATGTATCAATGTCAACTTTCTGGTTTTGGTATTGGCCTATACCCGTTTCTCACCAGTGGGGGTAGCTGGATGAAGGTACACAGAATCCCTTCTAATATTTTTGCAAATTCCTGTTAGTCTATAATTATTTCAAAATAAAAAAGTTAGAAAGAAAAGGTAACTCTAATATTTGGATATAGGTGCATTCTAGGGTGACTGGCTTACATTTAAAATGTCTCCCTAGGTTTAAACACATCATTCTTTATTTAAATGAGGCCTGTTAAAAAAAAAACAAAACAGCTTGCTCTTTTCAACTCAAGAACCCAAGGTATTCCAAAGTAAAAATAAATGAAATAATTGGAAGTTGAAAGGATTTTGTAAATTATTTTTACGTCAGAGTCTCAATTTTTTCATGAAATAAATCCTTGGCCATTTTTTCCAAGTTTTCATTTAAATTCCAGTTAGTTAATATACAGTATATTAGTTTCAAGTGTACAATATAGTGATTCAACACTTACATACAACACCCAGTGCTCATCAGAACAAGTGCCCTCCCTATTCCTCATCATCCCTTTAGCCCATCCCCCGCCCACCTCCCCTCTAGCAACCCCTTCAGTTTGTTCTATATAGTTGAGACTTGGCAATTCTTTTAATGTTATGTCAACAGAATTTGTTTTGGTAATACGTGTCTACATTTATGAGATGAAATGAAGACTCCTTTGTGAATGATGACAATGGAAAGTACAGTTAAACTTAAATTCCATATTTTTGACAAATATTGTGCAGAGTGAGAGTAGACAGGTAAGTAGCCTTCAATACCCAATTTTCCTTAAGTTCAGTAGAAAGTTGAGAAAACTTGTTTCACCATGTGGGGTTCCTTGAACTTGCTATTCTGCGTACAGAAGGGGAGGTATCTGAGTGGTCTCCATCGGTTATTAGGCGACTATCAATCAGGTCACACCACGGAAAAAACAGTACGTTCTACTCCAGGGAATCCCTGAGGAAAAGGGCGGGGGGGGGGGTGGTTTACAGCCTCCTCCTGTACATGTTGAGGAAGTTCTCAAGGTTATTTATGGGTGATTCCAGCCCCCAAGCCAGCTATCCAAAGGCAGCTTCTAAATTCATTTTTCTTGTCTGCTTTAATCATCCTTGATGGATACTCATGTTTTGAAAGTGCTTTAGACGCGCACCTCTTCTGCCATCCTTTAGATGAAATATTATTTTAAAATATTGTTTTTTCTTATACGTATTTGGAGGGTCCAGTCAGCTTTTAAAACACTTTCTTCTAATTTTTCTTAGAACAATGTAGAGGGGAAAAAGTTACATTGAGTGTTCCACTCCAAAGTCAACATTAGGTCAATTGTTTTCTTCACTCTCATTTGTAAACCCAGAACCAAACATCTAATCACCTCACTGGCAAGAGAAATAGAACAGAGACAAGCGGGTTCTCCTATCATGAAAATATCAGTTATCCTGTGTACGAGGGTCTGATTTAATAGCACACCGGGAATAACCAGGACACTTAATTAAAACAGAACAGCTCCTGTGAAACACTGAGCAAGACACATTCTTGAATATAACTCCTTTTGCTTTTTCTCAAATTGGCAGCTCTCTCCCATCAAGTTCAGCTATCATGAACATTTCATCTGTTCTCAAATAGCTCAGGAGGACAAATTAATAAGGTAGCGGGATTATGTGATCTAAACTACGGAAACTTGGTTTCTCTTAGTCAATAGCAGCTGTTTGGTTAATCTAGTCTGTTCCTGCACTCACATGGGGAGATCAATCTAATTCTTTCATAGCCTTAAAAAGGGCATATCTCCACGTATTCACCTTTTTGCAAATTATTTTATCCTCAGGTTGCACTCTTACCTTCTGCAGAGCACACAGATCAGATCTGGAAATGAAGCTCTGTGAAATAAGGTTGTTTTGCATTGCAAAGACAACTGCGTGCTTCCATTACCGGATCTAAGTTCTCATAGTACCTTGATACTGGATGCTTCATCCTTATGCTGAGGATTTCCATGCCTGTGCATTTCAGTCACAATTTTAAGCCTTTCAAAATGTAGTTGCTCTCTTTGATATGAATGTACCACGTTCTCTGATGTAGGCTCATAGGTCCAACTAACTGAAAGCCTCAATTTGTGGGAAGAAGAAAAGCGAGGCTGGGGACACAGCACAAACGGTGTTTACGCCACTGAAGTTCTTTTGAAATGGAAAGGCTCTGCATGAAGACGGGAACAGTTACGCCACTGCCTCGCCAATTCCAGTGAGGAGCTCATCTTCAATGTAGTGTTCAACGTAGGTGGCAAAACTGTAATTTTTCCCTTTTTTGAAACTATTTTTTCTTCTTTTATTTTTGAAATTCTCATCTAAGCGACAGTTTCTTGTACTATAGTGACTCCTGCTGGGAGAGGTAAGTTGAAGTAGCTGAAGGTCTCTTACAGATATATCAACTCCCGGCCAGTAAAAAAGATGTCCTAAACGCAGGAGATGGAGTTAAACTGTTCCCCTACCTTGGACGCAATGGCTTCTTTCATCACTAAGAACAAACCCCTAGGTTTTACAATTGAGACTGAGAAACTAGTACAGTACTTGTACAATTTTTGATCTACAGCATCACGACGTGAAGCTGCAACAATTAGATGTAAAGGGTCCATTCATGAGGAATAACATCACTTTGACCCTTTGTGTTAGCTCCTACTGCTAATCTTTCCATAAGCGTGAACTTACTTTCAATTTGAAGAAGATGAAAAAGTCTTTTGCAAAACCCCAATACTGTTTTCTGATCTATGTACCTGAATGGAGAATCGTAGTCTTACCTCGTTTTTTTCCACTACAAGCCAAGCTACTTGTAATCCTTCCAAACCTTTAAAGGGGACCTCCCTTGTTAGCATCTCCCAGAGAACCTGGAACAAAAAGAAAATGGAATTTTTATTCTTGTACTTTATATTTTTGGTATATTACTTAAACTTTATCTAACACTTAACTGTATCCAATTACCAGACAAAACCAACCCCACCTGTAGAAACTTGGACAAAACATATATATTCATGCCTAGGACTTCTTCCAAATATTATATATATATATACACACATACACACATATTATATATATATATATACATTATATATATATATATACACACACAGACACACACACATACATTCATTTTTTGTTCATTTTTATAAAGAAAAAAAACTAGTTTAGAAATCAGAACATTTAGAGCCAGACTTATGAAACCAATGGGCCTACATAATTTATCTTGTAAGTTGCTAGAATTCTCACAGATTCCCACAAATTAGGTTTTATATTTTGTTAGTCAAACTCTTTCTACTTTCAGTCACCAATAAATTTCTCTATAAGATAATAACTGGGAATTCGACCATATTTTTAAAGGATCGGTAATGGTCTGATAAAAAATATTGAGCCCTAAATCCAAATCACTGGCTAAACCATTCACCCCATAATGGTAGGTACTTGCAGAACTGTAACATTTAAATTCTGTGTTTTGGAGGAAGTTCTCTCAAAATGAGTTGGTCTAAGGGAGTCATTTTCTTCCACCTATAACATAATTTACTATCTGTTCTAAAATATAATAAACACTTTATGTTCATATATATAGGCTAGGTGTGTGTGTGGGGGGGGGAAATGTATGTGTGTGTTCATCTCTCTGCAATCCTTGAGATCAGCATGATTAATAAATCTGCACTGGTATGCCCAAAGAAAGCAAACTGATGCTAGGAATGCTGAAAACAGCCAATGATTTGAGTTTCATTTAAAATACTAAGTAATGGAGATTTTTACATTCAGGTAACTTTCTCGATTTATACAGATGGGCATCAAAATCTGAGTCTACCAATATTTTGTGAAGTGCAAAACAATTATAATTTTATCAATATTCATAACAAACGACTATCATTTACTGAGTGATTATGTTCCAGATACTTTGTTAAACTCTTTACAGGTGTTGTCATGATTAATATCAATCCCAGCGAATAGAAGTGATCCTCATTTTATAGATGAGGAAACTAAGGCTTCAGAAAGTCAAATAAACTTGCCCACAGCCACTCTGTTATCAAGTGGCAGAGCAAGAATATGAACTTGCTGCCTCACCCTAATGGTCAAGCTCTTCACCTGACATAAGTCTAGAGTAGGGAGGCTGCAGTGAGAGAGCATGTGACGTGCCATATTTCAGGTGTGGAGCCATGGCAGAGGTGAGAAGCAAATGAATTCAGCAGTTTTGATTTAGATTGCTCTTGTTCTAAAAACAAAAAACCCATTTCTAAATAAGAATGTAGACTGAGAACATGTACTCTATTCAAGCAGGTCCTACAAACCTTTAACTCTGTATCCACTGTTTCCTCAGCCAGTGCTCAGTCATATTCGAATCAGAACATGCTAAATGAACTCTGGCTAATTAGCAGGAAAATCAGGGAAATTGGCAGATGCTGCTCAAGCAGGAGAAAAAAAATTCACTGAAGCCTCTTTGGGCTTTTAATCAAGTGTGTAAGGTACTTCTTTAGAAGAGCTACTGAATAATTCTATTTGAGTCCCAGAAGTGATTAGGAAAAGGTAAGGGGCATCCCAGAAGGGGATGATTCTAGCAAGCACTGTAAGTAAAGGCAGCGTGAGGACCAGACCACGTATGCAATCACCCCTGAGACCCTGCCCGCACAGGGGAGAGGGATGGAGCAGCGAGAGGGCTGAGCAGGAAATGAAGCCCCTCCATTGCACGCCATTACCACTCCCCTGGTGCTGAGGTTGGGGAGGCAGAGGGGTATGCAGAGCAAGCAAACTGAGGAATTTGGCCCTCCCAAGGAGAAAGGGAACAGTGACTCAGCCTCAAATAAATCAAATGCTCCAGACCCCAAAATGTCCAGGGAGGTGGCCTCCAGCCCCCCGCCCCTGCTTTCTGACCCTGGGCTGCACGCACAACCCACTGCGCAGGCGCACACACAAAGGCTGACTGGGTTTTACGAAGTAAAATGCAAAACCAAGAGCTTGGGAAGTGATAGACAAAAAGATTTATGTCATTCTTTATTCCCAAATATTCAGTTGGAAAATAGCCCAAATCTACTAAGGTCTGAGTTCTGTTTCCCTGGAAAAAGAAGAGTTTCGTTTTCGTCCGTGTGCGGGTTGCGGGCGAGCCGCCACAGCCGAGGGGCCCCGTGCGGGCGGCGCACGTGCGGGGCGCGGGGTGCGGGCGCGGCCCAGGCGCCGCTGGGGCCACGTGAAGTCCCCGCGTAAGCCCAGCGCCAGCGCGCGCCGAGTCCCTGTGACCGATCCCCCAGGTGCAGGAGTGTGGCAGAAAGCAGGCGCCATGAGACAGGACAACAGCGGTTTCTGCACTAAACACAATGGCACTCGGCACAACACAGTCCTTTGTGGAGGAAGTCATGTGAAGGTCTAAAAATATATTAAACTAGGCCTGAAAACATCAGTGACGGGAATGCAGGCCAAACATTATTGTGATCTTTCCCCTTAAAAATACTTTCCAACTCATTCTATCTTGAGACGTATTTACGTCTAAACTGCTCACAAGGAAAAATTTCTATTTTCAGTTTGCAGAGAAACTTGGACGAGGCTGTGTACTTTTCCTGCCCTTTCTTTTACAAACAATGGCAAGCCATTACCTGAGCCCGGATCGTTCTGGAACAGGGCTCACACACAAGCCACACACAGATGCTCACTCTTAAGCCACTCTCCTCAAATTGTGGTTCTGGCTCAGAAGCTTCTGGGAAGGTAATCCTTTCTGCATTGTCATTAGGACAGCTTTGTTTTTAAAGAGTGGCTAGGCCTTGTGTTCTCAGAAGGCTTGTTCTGTCAATGATTTTTGCTTTCCTTGAGTCTTTTTTGTGGATAACATACTAAACACTCCTCTGGTTCCGTCCTTCAAGAGAGATCACTGTAAAGGGGTAGCACAATCTCCTCTCTTGTAAAATGGAGAGAGAAACAACTGCCTGCCCAGCAAAGTTTATCAGCTTAGAAGCAAGGATCACAAGATCCACTTCTGGCATTCACAGCACATCTATTTTAAGGCTGGCTAAGGCTGGTTGGTCTTGCCATGAGTTAAGAAGCAACACAGGTTTATCAAGTTGCGGAGGTGAGGGACTTCGATAATACTAGGGGCTAAATTTTTACAGCAAGTCTGAAAAATAGAAAAATGAAAAGCAAAAATATATTAGGTTTTTTTTTTTGAGGTGGGTTTCAAAAAAGGACCACTCTTTTTTAGGGTCTTACTCATCTGCGAGAGAGAGAGAGAGAGAGAGAGAGAGAGAGAGTGTGTGTGTGTGTGTGTGTAGGCACAATGAACAGAATGGACCCTTCATGAACTATGGGATGTTTTATGCCAAGAGATACTGTACTGACAAATGGTCCTGGCTACTCACCTATTATTGAAAGGACATTAAAAATTCTAAATAACCACATTGCTTTCCTAGGTGAGTATTATTTTCAGTCTTTGGACAACAAAGTTCTAAAACTAACATGCCCCTACCTTAACAACCATTCTCTCCTGCTCTTTTAGGTAATAACTACTTTGACCATGCAGTGCTTTCTTTATTTTTCAAAAATTTGTGATTGTTTAAACAAAAAGCTCTGGAAAGCATGCCTTGTACTATTTCTTTCACTAAATGGTGTTTATCTAGAACATAATGGGAAGGGGTCAGTATTAAATAAAATCTTGAATTCTCATTTATAATTCAACTGGTTTATGTGCAACTTTATATGTAGGACTTTTTTTTTTTTTTTAAAGATTTTATTTATTTATTTGACAGAGAGAGACACAGCAAGAGAGGGAACAAAAGCAGGGGAAGTGGGAGAGGGAGAAGCAGGCTTCCCACGGAGCAGGGAGCCTGATGTGGGACTCGATCCCAGGACCCTGGGATCATGACCTGAGCTGAAGGCAGACGCTTAACGACTGAGCCACCCAGGCGCCCCTATGTGCAACTTTGAGTGGAACTCTGTTGATACAGCTATGGGTTGAGCATAACCAGAATTCCAAGTAAACCTTTCTCTTTCAGATACTGTTTTAAAACAAACAGAGTCACTGGAAAGGCATTTTTGTTTCCACCAGTCAAAAGAAGCCTCTAACCTGACCGCAGAAGCAGGTGACTGGGGCGGACAGGTCCCGCAGAGCAGCATCCAGTGTGTAAATATCAAATGACACTGCAAATGTTCAGTGAGTGGCTATCGAGTTTGTGACAGTAAGTGAAACTACTTGATGGAATGATTTGTTAAGCATTTGTTAAATCCCTCAGAACAGAACGAAGGGTCAGTAAACAAGTCCAGAGAAAACCTCATTCACCAATAGAAATGTTCAGGCCCATCTACTAAGAGGTTGCGCACAGTTACTTGAAAGAAAAGCTTCTTAATAATGTAAACAACATTTGCAGCCTTGGAAAGGTTGATTCAAAGTATGTTTAACATGAGGGGGTCGATGAGGAATGAGTGAAAAGGATTTAAAAAGATATAGGAAACATGGAAGTCACTAATATCTTTGATAGTTTGCCTGTGAAAATGAATTGGTCCTTGGTTACTGGGACTGAGATTCTACTCTGGCTCAGGAAACCCAGTGATGCCCCTGGTTCGGTAAGGTTCTAGAAGGAAGCGGTGTGAGGTTTGTTTTCATAAGTGAGATAATACTGAAACCAAAAGTTCACTCTATCTGGAACCCATAGTTGTCTTTCAGATCAAACATTTCTGAGATAGGGAAAGTCCAAGAACTGGGGAGAATTTTCAAAGTACAAGTGCTATACCAGAGCTTGGGGAGTGCTAAAATGAGCCTCTAAAGTCTCCTAGTTCATATGCAAAAATAATTTAAAAACTATAACAGCCTAAATATGTGTGTGTGTATCTATATGCACAGGCAGGTGAGAGTGTGAAAAGTGTGGTCTCTTGCTGACTCACTGTGACCTACTCCAGCCCTGAGGCTTCCTTTCCCTCCCTCCAGCTCCACACAGCTTTCTCTGTGGACTGAGCCCTGTTGCGGAGCGCACAGTGGTTTTACCATTTGTAAAGGGTTGTAAAAAACAAAAGAATACACAATGGGGACTCCTAGTGAGCCTCAAGGTCTCAAATATTTACTCTCTGGTCCTTTACAGAAACAGTTTGCTTGTTCCTGTTCCACAGGATAGAACACTGGTCCCAATGAGCAGGTGAAGTCCAATTTACATGACCCGCATCCGTGTCTAACACCCTGCCTGACACGATAAACACACTGGTGCTTAAAAATGAAGGTACATAACTTCCTAAGAGAAAACATCTCACTAAAGTCTGAAATTGCAACAAATTCCCCCATTTTCAGACCTCCCCAGCAGGTGATTGGTAGGATGGTCAGAATGTAGTAACTTTTGACACAGAGAACAGTTTTAGAATCAGGTCTCTTCAGGAACTTCTGTTTCTTCCCCATCTTTCAATGAGACTTATTTGATCGCTGTCTATAGTAGTTTATAGCCTTCAGTCTTAGAAATACCCAGAATTAAGGGAAATGAGATTTTTAGCCTGAAGCTACTGTTGTCTTCCAACCTTTAAAATTCTAGCCTTTTGGGGCGCCTGGGTGGCTCAGTCATTAAGCATCTGCCTTTGGCTCAGGTCATGGTCCCGGGGTCCTGGGATCGAGCCCCACATCGGGCTCCCTGCTCAGCAGGGAGCCTGCTTCTCCCTCTCCCACTCCCCCTGCTTGTGTTCCCTCTCTCTGTCAAATAAATAAATAAAATCTTAAAAAAAATAAAATTCTAGCCTTTTGCTAAAAGCACATATCTCATTCTTGTAATGACTTTTTCCAATAGCCAATAAAATTCATCTCTATTATATTAACTTAGTAGGGCACCTGGGTGGCTCAGTCAGTTAAGCGTCTGTCTTCAGCTCAGGTTATGATCCCAGGGTCCTGGGATCGAGCCCCAAGTAGGGCTCCCGGCTCAGCGGAGGGCCTGCTTCTCCCTCTGCCTGCCGCTCCCCGTTTGTGCTCTCTCTTAATAAAATCTTTAAAAAAATAATTAATTTGGTACACATAAGATATATTATAATTTAGAAAAAGTTTGCCAAAGAATACAAGCCCAAGACTTAAGTAATGAAGCCAGCAGTAAATCCCGAGAGGCTGATGGCCTCTAGAGAATCAGGAATACATGTGACAATGCAGGTCTCCTCTTGGGCCATCAGCTGTCACTTTCAATAGAAACCACAGAAGTCCGGGAAGAGGAGGCATGGGGGTTTGGGCCAAAATCAGTCTGCTCCTTTTCCTGTTATTATGAAAATGTCCTTTTAAGAGTAATAATATAAATATAGAGGTTAGTATGATTGAGAGATGAGACCCGAAGAGAAGGAGTGTCAAATACTACTTCGGACTTTTTAAAAGATACACAGTATTTTTAAGGATAAAAAACAACAAATAAATTCCTTCTACCACCAAAGAACCACCGTGCCCTTCTTCCCCTCCCACCCTACTGTTCCCCCATTCCACTTCCTTCTTTCCCTCTGCTTATTCCTCAAGAATGATCCACCTCAAAACCCTTCCTCCAGAAGCTTCTGCTCCTTAAGGGAGTCTTTCCTGTGGCTCCATTCCCTGAGCATCCCCACCCCCACATTATCCTGTTCCCCTCTGTGCTGCTCTGTTGTGATTTTTACATACCTTAGAGTCACGCCTCAGAGAGTCACACTACTTTATAAGACTGGCAGCAGGCTTGGACAAGGCCATAAAAGCTAAGTACGTTTTCTTCCGTACTCTCCGGAAACTCACTAATCATTTTAATAGTTGACATTCAAAAATCTCCTGTAATTCACTCATGGGGCAGACCTAGTGTGTTTTGAGCAACTTAGTACAGTGAAGTCCTGTTCCAGATGACCCACGTTTCCACTGACTTAACACGGATACTCCACAGTCGTGCGTCCAGCCCAGGAAAGCACTCTCCACATGAGTGCGTCAGGCCCGGCATTATTTTAGATTCCATCTAATTGCTCTTTGGAAGTAGCATTGGTTTCTTCTCAACACAGGACAAAATAACTCGGATGCAGAAAAGTGATCAAAATGAACATTCTGGCAATTAGGAAGTGTTCTGTCTGTGGCCATTGCTCTGGGCATTCCACCGGAAACAGCATCGTTGTCTTAAAACTGTGTTAAATTGCTGTATCCCACTCCTGGAGGTGTTTGCTTTTTTAGATTTCCCTGAGCAACAAAAAAAAAATTAGAAATGAACTCACCACACCATAGGAATATGTGTCACAAGTTTCAGACACAGGGAGACTTTGGATAACTTCTGGGGCCATCCATGGGAAAGTTCCAACCAAGGACATGTGTGTTGTATGGTTATGGAACCGAGAGGCACCAAAATCGCATATCTGAGAAAAGAGAAACAAGTATCAACCTTCAACCACTGATTAATAAAAGAATTATCTGTCACAAAAACTTACATCTGAAGTTAACAAATACTTTTGAAAAAAATTAAAAGGAGTCCTACCTTCAATACCCCATCAGCAGCTATAACAACTAAAAAAAAAAAAAGAAAGAAAAAAATTATGACAATCATCTAATTTATTTGAGTCATCTTATACCGAAAAAACCCCATAAACTTCTACTTCTATCTTCCATATGGCATATGAAAGGTAAAACTGAAGTATTTACTGCACTGAAGCTTTTAAAACAAGAACAAAAAACTAATTCCATGAGGTACTGACTAAAAGGCTTTTGAAACATTTGTTTAAATCAAATGTAGTACTAAGGTCCTGTAAAAATGGCACAGCTTAGTAGCAGTAAAGAGAACCAACACTTTTTTAAAGATTTTATTGATTTATTTAGGAGAGAGAAAGAGAATGCTAGTGACCTCCTCAGTATCCCATGGCGGGCTCCCCGCTCAGTGGGGAGTCTCTTCTCCCTCTCCCTCTTGTCCCTTCCCCATGCTCATGCTCTCTCTCTCTCTTTCCCCATGCCCGCTGTGGGACGGACCCTGGGATCATGACCTGACTGGCAGATGCTTAACTGACTGAGCCACCCAGGCACCCCAAGAACCAAATTTTTTACTTGGGTTCTGCCACGATTCTGCCAGCGTGGTACTGAGGACGTCACTAGCAATTACCACTTCCTGGTATCTATCTTTCCTCCCAACTGAAGAGTGATTCTCTTGTAGGCAGGGACAACATTCATTCATTCACTTATTCATACATTCACTCACTTAACAAATATTTGCCAAGCACCTGTTATGGGCGAGGCAATGTACTATGTTCTGCAAGAGGAAGGTGAGCAAGACTGGCTTTTCTCTGCTCCTGTGGAGCTTACAGTCTCATGGGAGAGACACTGAAACCAATGTCTATAATCAAACGGGATAACACCTAAAGTTAATATAATACTGTATGTTAATTATACTGGAATTAACATTTAAAAATTTTTAAAAATATATAATTATGTGGGATAAATTCTATGATGAGAGACACAGAGATTGCCTTGGAATCAAAGAGCAGGGGTATCTAAGTCTAAGGAGGTCAGCAGGAGTTTTCTGGAAGAAATGGTGCTCACACTAAGACCTGAAGAACATGCTGGGACTAACCAGACAGAGAAGCGCTGCGGGAGGACAGCATTTTCTAGGCAGAAAAAAGACCCTTGCAGAAGGTCAGGAGCAGAGGGAAATGCAGGCAATTTTGGAAGGCAGGGGCCTGGTCCGGGAGGGCCTTTGTGAGAAATGGAAATCCAATGAACAATTTTAAGCAGAGAAATGAAATGGTCAAATGTGCAGAGGGGAGAGCATATGAGAAAAGAACAGAACTGGAGGCAAGGAGATCACTGTGCACCCAAGTGGTTGTAGTCCAAAGGACAAAAGGATGCCCAGACAAAGGCTGTGGCACAGAACAGGAGAGGTGGACCAAGTCAAGAAACATTTAGGAGGCCAAATCAGGGGCACCTGGGTGGCTCTGTTGGTTTAGCGCTGGATTCTTGGTTTTGGCTCAGGTTGTGATCTCATGCGTTATGATCTCACGGGTTATGGGAGCCCTGCGTTGGACTCCACCTTCAGTGGGGAGTCTGCCTCCCCTCTGCCTCTGCCCCTCCCCCTGCTCACATACTGTATCTCTCTAAAATATTTTTTTAAAAATGGGGGGGTGCCTGGGTGGCTCAGTCGTTAAGCGTCTGCCTTCGGCTCAGGTCATGATCCCGGGGTCCTGGGATCGAGCCCCGCGTCGGGCTCCCTGCTCAGTGGGGAGTCTGCTTCTCCCTCTCCCTCTACCCCTCCCGTTGCTTGTGCTCCCTCACTGGAACACTCTCTCTCAAATAAATGAATAAAATCGAAAGAAAAGAAAGAGAGAAAGAGAGAGAGAGAGAAAGAGAGAGAGAGAGAAAGAAAGAAAAGAAAGAAAGAGAGAGAAAGAAAAAAAAACATCTAGGAGGCCAAATCAACTGGACTTAAGCAATGGGGGGGAGGACTCAAGGATGAAATCAAATAACGAGGCAATACAGCATAATGATTAGAGCAAGATCTCTGCAATCAAACTGTTCCTTTTTATCTCATTTCTGGCTTACGCAATTGGTATTGCCATTCATGGAGAAAAGGAATATAGAAATAACTTTTGGGGGGGCAGAGAGGAAATGACAAGATCAATGGGGACATGATATATCTTAGGGTCATACAAATATCTATGTGGCCTCTCCCACTAAGCAGACAGACACGTGGTTCTGCAGCTACGCTCTGTCTGGGAGTGCTAATATGCAGATGGGGCTTTTATGGGAGTGGGTAAATAAGAGGAGAAGAGGCGAGGAGACCCAAGGTAGACCTTGAAGAACCATCTGGCATTTCTTTCCTTTTTTTTTAAATTAAATATTTTATTCATTTATATTAGAGAGAGTGAATGAGCAAGCAGGGGGAGAGGCAGAGGAAAAGACAGAATCTCAAGCAGACTCCGCACTGAGCGCGGAGCCTGATGGAGGGTTCCATCTCACAAGCTTGAGATCATGACCCCAGCCGAAATCAAGAGTTGGAAGCAACTGACTGAGCCACCCAGGTGCCCCCTGGCATTCCTTTTGTAAGCCACACAGCGCCCTGAACACACTAGCTGATCAATTCTTACTGAGCTAATACTAATGACCTTGGTAAGTGGGGAAAATAGACTCTTTGCATGAAATAGCCTAAGGGTAAATGTGATACTATATATAAACTACCAATTTTTTCAAATAAAGATAGAAATACTGTTAATACCATATTCAGTTACTTTTTAAAAATACCTCTACTTCTTTTTTCTCATTATAAGATTAACAAGTGCTTCATTAAAAAAGAACCTAACATAAAAACATGTAACATAGAAAATAAGAGTCTTGTTATTCCATTTCAGAACAACAAAAAAAAATTGCTAAAAGTTAGGTCAATATTTTTTCAATGTGTACGTGTTTTCCCATCAAGTAACTGCACAAATTGTAATTTGTAAAAATCCGGACAGTCTCCATTGTTACTTAGTTTTCATAATGAGAGCATGGATAAATCTGTAACTTAATCATTCTCATCCCATGAGATATTCAAGATATTCTGATAAAACAGATTTAAAAAAGAGAAGTCAAGTAACTTGTGTGGATTGAAATTCTGAGCATGAACTAAAAATCTATAGTCATAAGATTCTGATACTTCCTACTAGATTCTAGATTATTTCCTAACAACTTCCTGTTAGCCAACTCATCTCCAAAGTGTTTAGCTCCAGGAAGTTTATGTCTATGAAGAGCCAAAGGATAAGTGATGACCTAGACAAAGGAGAGAACAGTCAGCCCCAGTTGCCGGGTAGGGTCGAGCTGGTGGTCCAACCCGGATGACTGATGAGTGGCAGCCGCCAAGAACTTCCCTTTCTCCACCCCACAGACCTCATGGTCCAGGAGGCCCAGCAAGGACAGCCGGCCGGGCCCCTGCTTCTCTTCCTCCACTTACCACGACCACCCACTGCAAGGATCACACTCTTAGCATGCACCCATTTTAATTGCAGTGATTGAAAGATTTAAAAAAAAATAAGTAGTTCTCTTCCTCCTTACTTAGAAGAATTACTTAGAAAGCATGTAAATAAGTAAAACATGTAAATAAATTGACAGCAAGATTTTTTTTTTAAGTGGCAAGCTCTAACATTTACTTTAGCTAGTGTGGGCCAGCTAAATAATCCCACTCACTGCCTTTGTCCATTAACTTCCAAGTGACATAATAGGAGAAGCATTCTGTTACCTCCCTACTGAAAAGTAATAATGTCTAATCCTGCGAGACATTTTAAAATGCTCACTTTCTAAATTAAAAAATATAAGATCATAAATAAACTTTAGAGAGTACAGAAGAAGAGAAAGAAGAAAAAGAAAGCCTTTGCTTTCCAAACTCTGAAATGTTTTGATCATTTTTGGGCACGACACCAGGTGAAATGACAGACATAAAAAGTTTACACCAAATAATTCAGAAGTAAAAAGAACAAAACTCAAAACTGCTAGTACGGAGAACCATCTAAAAATAGGAGACTAGAAGTATATGACTACATGCTTTGATCTAGCAATACCTCTTCTAGAAAGTGATTCTAGAGAAATAATTAAAGATGTGTTAAAATTTTTTGCTGAGAAATATCAAGCTCAACATTTTTTATCATAGAAAAAAATGTAAATAACCCAAATGTCCACATTCTGTGCTGATACAATGGAATACTATGCAGCTCCTTGAAATAACAAAGAATTCTGATATTTATTAACAATGGAAAGATTTTCATGGTATCAGTGATGAGTCAAAACATCAGGGTACAAAAGATATGAAAAACATGAGCCTATTTCTATAACAAGGTGTACATATTTCATAATAAAATAAGTAAAATAAAAACATAGGACTACATTACCATTTCGTGACTTGAGATCTCTGTGAATCACCTTGACAGGAGCCTCCATATGTAAATAGTGCATTCCTTTTCATACAAGAAGGAAGAAAGGCTTTTAATATCATTTTCCAACATTGCATGAGTATTAACTTTCTATTTTAAAACATCAGTACTACCTTTCATATTTTTGCAAAGGATTCAGTAGCAGAAACTAAATTCTTGTGTTCTATTCTTACATGATTGATAAAATAGAGACAGGATATGTCTACATTAGGAAAATTTATATGCTAAGGAAAATTCATGTGCTTTAATCTCTTAGAAGTTAGAATTTGATTGTGGGTAAAGTTATTACAATACTTAATAAGGACACCTTTTCTGGAGTCTGCACAAAAACAGCACAGTTACAACTGAAAGAAGTGCTCCAATGACTAAGGTATTCCACTACCAGTTGCGCTCTAGATCCGCCAAAGCTCCGACCAAGGTTTTCAGCTTTCATTTGGATGTCTGCAGCTACCCAGTTGCAGCCTGGTTTATTTTCTCAGTACTCATTCCAGTAAGACCTTGGGAGAGGTGGAGCGGGGAGGGAACTGGTTGGATTCATAAGTTGTGGTTGGTAAAGGGCTTTATGATCCTCAGAAAAATTTACAGTAGTTACAAAATATTCTCTTTACAAGGATGAATCTTTGGGATAATCTATATTTAAATGCACTCCAAAATTCTCTCCAACAAATTGAGAATGTGTATCAAGTTACTTCAGTAAATTGAATGTATATATAGTTTTATTATTTTGAATAAAATATTATATTTTAAAATTATACTTTAAAAGACATATTTCATAGTGATCCTCTTAGTAGTATTTGACTCTTTTTCTGTATTTATGTATTGTATACCCCGCAGGATAAAGCAAAGGAACATTTTCTATTGAAATATACTATTTCCTTTCCCTTTACTTCTCAAGTTGTCTTTTCTAAATAATGGAAGAAACAGCTTCCCCACTGCCACAACCAAACAAGCTCCTTCTGTTAATGAACTATCCATTACATGTAATAAGTAGGCTTTGGTTCTTTTTCTGAGCATACAGAAAATTTCAATTTTATAAAGGCTAATTTTTAAAAATAATCTATTCTTTTTCTACCATTCTGATTCTTAGATATTGAAGGTCCTGTAAGAACAAAGAAAATTAAAAAATTTAAACTCCTGAGATACAAAGACATGATGGGAAAGAGTCCCATTTACAAAAGTATCAGTAATTTTAGCGATCTTAAACAAGATATAGCTAGAATACAGGAGAGCATTCTTCTAACACAAAGTTCTACATACTACACACTGAAGATTCAATAGCTACAACCTGGATAACTTTTAATAACTTCTAGGACTGAATTTCATAGTTACCTCTTTCTTGCTTAAGAACTAAAGTCAGGTAGAATCTGTTTAATTACCATTAGAGGAAGGGCTAGATAGGGTCTACACTGGCTGACAAGTAAAGAATTCCAAAAACAACACTCAGGGACTAAAGCTTTAAATAGAGGCATTTTCTTCCTTATGGCAGATACTATGAGAAAAAAAAAAACTAAGTTATTTGGGTATAATGTATAGTATGCTTTTATATTTAGTGTGCATAAACACCGTAGTAATCACAATCATAGAAAAGTCTGTTTAACTTGTTTTTGTGGAGCCATCCATAATTCTGCCTTATTTTTATTGCAAACAATGAAGAAGGCTAAAAAAACCCCCACCATCATCAGTTTTAAGATTCGGGGTTCCTAAATTAAAAAATTTGACTGGTGTCATTCGGGAGAGACGGGGAATCAGCGAGGACCCTTCTGAGACTGGATCCCGGTGCACCTGCTTGAACTGTTCTGCTTACACACTGGGGAGGGACTCACAAGACTTTTAGATGTACCTGCTGGTCCGCCCTCCACATCCTTTTCTACCCAGAAAGGAGAAGGGCTTTTTTTTTTCCTTTTTCTTTTTTTTTTGGCTTTGAGGAGGTATTCTCTCGGCAGTGATGTTAAGCAATGCCTACTTCAAAATGCATGAATCAACTCTTATTTGAAATGAATTATTCACTCTTTGATTTCTCAACATCTTGTTGCTCCAGTGTCTTCCATCACGGTCAGACTGAAAGGTGCAGAGCTGAATGGGACACAGAATCAACAAAAATCAAGGCTTCCTACTTCATCTCCGAGTTCTGTGCACAGCTCTGCCAGAGAGAGTTGAACTCATTCTGAAAGCACTGATTTCTTCTTCCTTTTATAGGCCATTTTAAATAGTGTTACTCGTGACTATAAATAAGTAAGTTTCTTCTCTGCCTCACTCTTCTCACCTGGGGCCAAACACATTCGAACCTGCCTCTCACCTTGTTTAACTTGTTTTTGTGGAGCCATCCATAATTCTGCCTTATTTTTATTGCCTCTCCGCAGCCACAAGAAGGTGATTTTATAGCGCTGCAGTTTGGCACACGGTCCCCTGCCCTCTCTCACTGCCCCCTCCCCTATTTACCTGGAGTTCCAGTCTGCTACTTCATTAGCCCTGTTCTTTCTCTTCTTTGTCCTTCTGATAGAGTGCCAGCGGGCTTGAGAAAGCCCAGGAATAACTGAGCTGATCTGCAGCCAAGGGACTTGCCCCTCAGACAGGGACTGCGCTGGGGAAGGGTGGGGAGGGACAAGGTTTACAGGCCCAGCCCAGGCCCGGGGAACGGGGGTCCCAAGGAAGCTTCCGGAGCGTGTGCACAGCAGGAAGCAGAGTGACTGATGTCAGTTGATTTGTTTGCTGTCTATCTATCCTAAGTGCCATTAACTAATAACATGGGTGTAATTGGCTAAGCACCCTAAATGCAAATGTCTGTGAGGTGAAGTGCGTTCAGTCGAAGACTGCTGGGATATATATTTACATTTATGGAAGTGTACTTCCACAATGCTTCTCGCGGCTCCCGGCTTACAAACAGGTGGTTCCTGCATACTACAGACTTGACTATGATGTTACACGAAAATGTCTTGAAGAATGCGAGAATTTTAAGTCTGATTTGAAATGCTTGATCATGAATACACAATTAAGTTAATTAACACAGCCAAAGCCTTAAGTACACCATCCTAAACATAGAGCTTATTATTCTTATAAGGTAATGAAGTATCGTTCAGCAGCAGCATTTTGCATGAAATTTAAAAAAAAATTTTTTTTCACTTTCCCTATTTGAAGAATTTGGCAGGTGTTGATGAAACTTAAAACTGACAAGAAAATTCCCCAAAGGAAAGACTGTTACTTTTGGAAATCACTGTATGACTTCCCAGTGAAAGCCAAGTATGAGTTGCTCTCCTTACTGAGCGCTAAATATCCTTTGACTTGATCTGTAAAGAGATGCTTGTAGAGACTGGAGGAGCAAAATGCAAAGGAGTGAATTGCCCTGGTAAAATCTGGACAACTTGCTTTCTAGGGGTTGCTAGAATACAAATGTAACTAACAGTGTTCATTATTTAGATTAAGCTGTTTCCAAAGCAACTTTGACAGTTATAAATAAAACTCAGAAACCTTCAGTTAGGAAAATGGGAAAAAAAAGATAAAAATAAATGGAATTTAAATTGCCTTAGAAAGCATTAGTCTATGCCAGAATTTATGAGGGAAAAAGAAGTGGGCACCTTGTTTAGGGGTTCTGTGTATTAAAAATATTTCATTTCCAGGGTGATTTCCAAGTTTACATTAAATAGAAAATAAAATCTGAATTGCTTTCACATGGCAGGGCAAATAAAACTTTTTTTTCAAAGTGGTTACGGTTTTTACCATATTATTATGTACACAAATTGAGTAGGACTAATCCTACAATAAATCACTTTTGCTGGGTACTGAGTCTAAGTGGAGACTTGAGGAACAACAGAATTATGAGCTTTCCATTTAATGTGTCAAGGAGGCTGGTCAATTACAATGTCACAAAATGTGGCAAAAATGGCTTTGAAATGAATTATTCATTCTTTGATTTCTGGAATCAAATGAGAATCTAAAGTCTTATTTTTTATTGTTTTTACTGATTTCCGTGAAAATCACTGATTTTGTTAGAACTTAGTTTTAGGGAAAGAAATAAAGTGAAGAGAGGGCGCCTGGGTGGCTCAGTTGGTTATGCGACTGCCTTCAGCTCAGGTCATGATCCCGGAATCCTGGGATCGAGTCCCACATCGAGCTCCTGGCTCAGCGCGGAGCCTGCTTCTCCCTCTGACCCTCTCCCCTCTCATGATGTTTCTCTCTCTCTCTCAAATAAATAAATAAATAAAATCTTTAAAAAAAAAAAGAAAGTGAAGAAAGAAAAGGAATGCAGGAGTGGATAGGCAGTGACTTAAAATATCTATAAACCCCCCCACCCCCCCAAAAAAGAGAGAGAGAGAATGAGAGAGAGACAAACCAAGAAAAGACTCTTAACTATAGAGAACAGATGTTTACCAGAGGAGAGGTTGGGGGGGGGGGGGGGGGGGGGGGGGGAAAAAGGGGGAAGGGGATTAAGGGGGGCTATACTGTACACCTGAAGCAAATGTAACAGTTATATAACTATACTGGAATAAAATAAAATAAAATAATCTGTACAGAAAGTTGCAGAATTCTTGCTAGTTACAGTCTAAAAAAGAGTAACAAATCTTCAACCTTAAGTCACCATGTCACGAAGGGAAAACATGCCCCACCAATTCTGTAAGAATACAGGAAGCTTTATTACCTTTGGCTACATCAGTGGCCCAGGTCATAATGTGATCCATGTCCATCTCTTCACTTCTGTTACTGTTAATGTAATCATAGAGTGATCCCAGAGAAGCATATTCTAGTTTCAAAGAAAAAGATAAGCATACAATTAAAACCAAGGGGCATTTCAGAAATAAGACCGTGTACACCTGAAACTAATATATATCAACTCTACCCAAATGAAAAAACAAAAAACAATAAAAAATAAGACTTTAATTCTCATCAGGAAAATGTGTTAAAGAATTTACCAAAGGACATTAAAAGCACATAAAAACTGTTCCATGCTGTGGTTTCTAAAAGTCATTATCCTCCTGAAAAGAAATTTGTTAAGGACAAGACCACTGACAGAATGAATGGTAAAACTTCAACTCAGGATGAACTCAAGAGCCTTCTGGATGGAACTGAGAAACACAGGGAGGTGTTGGAAGAATGCATCTGAAACAAAGGCAGACATGTATACAGGTATTTCTTTAAAAACTATCATTCTAATGAGACAGAGGAAATTAAAATATATAAGCAGAGCATTTATGTGACAAGGTAAACAAATCAATCCTTGTTGCATCAGGATTTAGAAGAGCTCTCAAAACTTAACGCACACACACATAAAAACCACAAGAGAGTGAGAAAATTCCTTTAAAAATGGCTTTGAGAGCAACTGCCTTCGGCTCAGGTCATGATTCCAGGGTTCTGGGATCGAACCCCACATCGGGCTCCTTGCTCCACGGGAAGTCTGTTTCTCCCTCTCCCTCTCCCCCTGCTTGTGTTCCTGCTCTCGCTGTCAAATAAATAAATAAAATCTTTTTAAAAAAATTGTTTTGAGATATAAATTACATACCATAAAATTCACCTACTATCAGTGTACAATTGGGTGATTTTCAGTAAATTGAGAGAGCTGGGCCACCACCGCCACAATCCAATTTTAGAACCTTTCCAGCACTCCGAACAGTTCCCTTGTGCCTATTTGCAGCTAAGCCCCACTCTCAACCCCAGCCCCGCAGTCTCATTTCTGGCTCTACAAATGTACCTTTTCTGGATATTTCATATACATGGAATCATACAGTGTGTGGCCTTTTGTGTCTGACTTCTTTTCCTTCACAAGATGATTCCAAGCTTCATTCATGCCGTAGCATGTATCAGAACTTCAATCCTTTCTATTGCTCAGTAACAGTCCGTTGTGAGGATTTACCACAGTTATTTTATTCATTCACCAGGCAACAGACATTTGGGCTGTTCCTGATTTTTGGCTATTAGGAATAATGTCCTATGAACACTGTGTACATTCCTTTGTATGGAAATAATGTTTTCATTTCTCTTGGGTAGATTCCTAGACGTAGAACTGCTGGGACATATAGGGAGTTTCGGTTTAACTTTCTAAGAAACTGTCAAACTGCTTTCCAAAGAGGCTATACCATTTTATACTCCCACTAGCACTCTACGAGGGCTTCAGTTTCTTCACATCCTTGCCAACACCTGGTACTGTCCACGTTCTTAATCACAGCCCTTTTAGTGAGTATAATTCCAGTGGTATCTCATATTGTTAACTGCACTTTCCTAATGACTAATAAAGTTCAACATCTTTTCACGTGCCCAGGAGCCCCGAGAATACATTCTTAGGCAAAATGTTTATTCCAATAGTTTGCCCGCTTTAAAATTTGGTTGTTTTGTTAACATGAATTTTAGGAGTTCCTTGTTTATTCTGGAAGCAGGTCCTTTATCAGATTTATGATTTGTAAGCATTTTCTCCCAGTCTGGAACTTGTCTTTTTATGCTCTTAACAGCACCTTTCAAAGACCAGAAATTCTTAATTTCGATGAAGTCAAATTCATCATTTTCTCTTTTATAGATTGTTTTTGGTGTCGTATCTAAGAATTCTGCCTAACTCAAAGGTAAAAAGATTTTCTCCTATTTTTCTTCTGAGAGTTCTACAGTTTTAGCTCTTAACACTTAGGTCTATGACCCATGTCGGGTCTAGGACTTATTTTTTGTGTGTGGTTTAGGATTTAAAGATTTTATTTATTTATTTGACAGAGAGAGACACAGCGAGAGAGAGGGAACACAAGCAGGGGGAGTGGGAGAGGGAGAAGCAGGCTTTCCGCCGAGCAGGACGTGGGGCTTGATCCCAGGACCCTGTGATCATGACCTGAGCTGAAGGCAGATGCTCAACCGACTGAGCCACCCAGGCGCCCCATGGTTTAGGATTTAATACCATTTTTTTACATGTGGATTTCTAATTGTCCCAGCACAATTTGTTGAAAATACTATCTTTTGGGATGCCTAGGTGGCTCGGTCAGTTATGCATCTGCCTTTGGCTCAGGTCATGATCCCAGAATCCTGGGATCAAGCCCCACATCAGGTTCCTTGCCTCAGCAGGAAGCCTGCTTCTCCCTCTGCCTGCCACTCCCCCTGCTTGTGCTCTCTAACAAATAAATAAATAAAATAAATTTTTTTTTAAGTTAAAAAAAAAAAGAAAGAAAATACTATCTTTTACCCATTGAATTGTCTTGGCACCTTTGTTGAAAATCAATTATCAATCAGTGTTAAGAGTTTTTCCCCTAAATTCTTAATTTTGTTCCACTGGCCACATGCCTGTCCTTGGGCCGATGTTGCACGTATCCTAGTATCACTGACTACCACAGATTTATAGTAAGTATTGAAATGAGGTAGTCTAAGTCTTCAACCTTAGTTCTTTTAAAATTCTAGGTCTTTTGCATTTCTTTGTGAATTTTAGAATCACCTTGTAGTTTCTTATTTTAAAAAACCTGCTGGGATTTAGATAGGAATTATTTTGAATTTGGGGAGAATTGCCATCTTGACAATAACGAGTCTTCCAAACCATGAACATGTAATGTTCTTCATATTGTTTAGATCTATAGTTTCTCTCAGCAATGTTTTATACTTTTCATGATAAAAAGTCTTACACTTTATTAAATTTATACTGAACTATTTTATTCTTTTTGATACTACTGTGAATGAAATTGTATTTTTTTAAGATTTTATTTTTAAGTAACCACTACATCCACCATGGGGCTCGAACTCACAACCCCAAGATCAAGGGTCACATGCCCTACTGACTGAGCCAGCCACATGCCCTGAATGGAACTGTTTCTTAATTAATTAATTTGTGGATTCCTTGGGATTTTCTACATACAGGATCATGTCATGTAAGACAGTTTTATTTCTTCCTTTCCAGTATGGTCTCCTTTTATTTTTCTTGTCTAATTGTACTGGCTTAGAACCTTCAGTATAAGTATAATGTTGAATAGATGTGGCAAGAGCAGAACCTCACTGCCTTGTCCCCAGTCTTAGGGGAAGAACATTCAATTTCACCATTAAGTGTGACATTAGCTGTGGGTTTAGATGCTATTTATCAGGCTGAGAAAATTCCCTTCTGTTCCTACTCTGTTGAGATTTCTAATGATAAATGGGTGTTGTACTATGCCAAAAAGCTTTGTCTTTTTATTCTATTATCAATTTTAGTGCCTTACGTTAACTGATTTTAGATGTTAAACCAACCTTGCGTTTTTGGGATAAATTCCATTTGGTAATGGTATATAATCCTTTTTACAGGTGGCCGGATTCAGTTTGCTAATACAGCTCTTCCTCGACTTACAATGGGGTTACATATCAATAAGCCCATCATAAGTTGAAGACACAGTTAAGTTGAAAAATGCATTTAGGGGCACCTGGGTGGTATAGTTGGTTGGACATCCGATTCTTCGTTTCAGCTCAGGTCGTGGTCTCAGGGTTGTGGGATCGAGCCCCGCACTGGGCTTTGTGCTCAGTGGGGAGTCTGAGGATTATCTCTCTCCTTCTGCCCCCCCTCAAATAAATAAAATCTTAAAAAAATAGTAAACGCATTTAGTACACCTAACCTACCAAACATCATAGCTTAGCCTAGCCTATTTTATTTTATTTTATTTTTTTGAAGATTTTATTCATTTATTTGACAGAGAGATAGCGAGAGCAGGAACACAAGCAGGGGGAGAGAGGGAGAGGGAGAAGAGGGCTCCCCGCTCAGCAGGGAGCCCGATGTGGGGCTCTATCCCAGGACTCTGGGATCATGACCTGAGCTCAAGGCAGACGCTCAACGACTGAGCCACCCAGGCGCCCCAGCCTAGCCTATTTTAAACTAAGCGCTCAGAACACTTAGATTAGCCCATAGTTGGGCAAAATTGTCTAATGCAAAACCTGTTTTATAAGGAAGTGTTGAATACCTCGTGTAATTTACTGAATACTGTACTGAAAGTGAAAAATAGGATGACTGTACAGGGAAAGAACGATGGTAAGTATGTCAGTTGCTTACTCTTGGGATCATGTGGCTGACCGGGAGCTGTGGCTCTTGCCGCCGCCGACCAGCATCACAGGAGAACACGGTACCACATATTATCAGCCCCAGGAAAGATCAAACCTCAGTATCTCAAGTCCTGAAGTACGGTTTCAACTGAATGCACATTGCTTTCGCACCAACATAATGTCAAAAAACTGTAAGTTGAACCACTGTAGTTTGGGAACCTTCTGTATGTAGTTAAGAATTTTTACGTCTATGTTCATGAGGGATATTGGTCTATAGTTTTCTTTTCTTAATATGTTTTTGTCTGGCTTCGGTATTGGGATAATACTGGCCTTATAGAATGAGTTAGTAAGTGTTCTTTCCTCCTTTATTTTCTGAGAGAATATGGGAAGGATTGATGGTGTTTTTTCCCATAAACATTTGATAGAATTCACCAGTGCAATCATCTGGGTCCAGGCTTTTCATTATGGAAATATTTTACATTATTAATTCAAATTTCTTTATTATAGGTCTGTTCAGATTTTCTGTTTCTTCTTGAGTCAGTTTTGATAATTTGTATCTTTATAGGAATGTTTATTGCATCTAAATTGCCTAATTTGGTGGCATAAAATTGATGACACCATTCCCTTATAATCCCTTTAAATCTGTAGAGGCCATAGTGCTGTCCTCTCCTTCATTTCTGAGTTTGCTAATATGTATCTTCTCTCTTTTCTCTTGGTCAATCTAGCTAAAGGTTTGTCAGTTTTAATGATCTTTTCAAAGACCAAATTTTTAGTTTCACTGATTTTTCTCTATTATTTTTCTGTTTTCTATTTTATCATGTTCTGCTTTCATCTTTATTATTTCCTTTCTTTGGCTTGCTCTGGGTTTATATGGTTCTTTTTTGTAGTTTCTTAAGGTTGAAGCTTGGATGATCAATGTCAGACCTTTCTTTTTGTGACACAGATGTTTAAAGTTATAAATTTCCCTTTAAGTATTACTTTACCTGCCTCCTATAATATTGTTATGTTGCATTTTTCATTATTTTTTCTGTCCAAAATATTTTAAAGTCTATTGTGATTTCTTCTTTGACTCACGGAGTATTTAGAAGTGTGTTGTTTAATTTCAAAATATTTGGAGGGATTTTTCAGATTTCTTTCTGGTGTTGATTTTTAACTTAATTTTATTGTAGTTAGAGAACAGTATTGCAGTATTCCAATCCTTTCAGATGTGTCAAGATTTATATCAAGATTTATTTCAAAGAGGTGCCTGGGTGGCTCAGTCGTTAAATGTCTGCCTTCGGCTCAGGTCATGATCCCGGGGTCCTGGGATCGAGCCCTGCATTGGGCTCCCTGCTCCACGGGAAGCCGGCTTCTCCCTCTCCCACTCCCCCTGCTTGTGTTCCCTCTCTGGCTGTATCTCTGTCTGTCAAATAAATAAATAAAATCTTAAAAAAAAAAAGAATTAAAAAAAAAAGATTTATTTCATAGCCTAACTTATGCTATATTCTGGAGAATGCTGGATGTGTACTTGAAAAGAATATGTATTGTTTGTTGGGCTGAAATCAAGTATTGTTGAATTGCCTATTTATCCTTTAAATTCTGTCAGTTTTTGTTTTATGTCCTTTGGGGACCTGCTGTTAGGTATGTATACCTTTACAATTGCTATATCCTCCTAAGGTACTGATCCTTTTATCATTTATGAAATTACCTTGTTCATTTCTAATATTTTTTAAGTCTATTTTGTCTGAAATTAATACAGTTACTCCCATTCTCTCATTGTTATTGTTTCCATAGTATGTCTTTTTCCATCCACTTACTTTCAACCTGTCTGTGTCTTTGAATCTAAAGTGTGTCTCTTGTAGACAGCATATAGTTGGAGCTTGTTTTTTTTTTGTCCATTCTGGACAATCTCTGTCTTTTAACTGGGATGTTTACACCATTCACATTTAATGTAATTATTGATATGCTTGGATTTGATTTTGCCATATTGTTTTTACATGTCTCCTGTCCTTCTCAGTCATCTGTTCCTCCTTTACTGCCTTCTGTGCTGATATTTTTTATTTATCACTTTAATTCCTCAGTTGATTTTTTTCTGTATTTTTTGAGTGGACTTTCTTAGTGGTGGCTAAAGGGAATATAAAATGCATCTTAATTTAGTATAATCTACTTTAGCTTAACACTAACTTAATTCTAGTAAAATACAGAAACGTTTCTCTGATACAGCTCCATTCCCTCATTTTTATGCTATTACTGTAAAATACATCTACATTTTTAAAAAATTTATTTATTTGAGAGAAAGAGAGAGAGAGAGTAGGGGGAGGAGCAGAGGGAGAGGGACAAGCAGACTCCATACTGACTGCAGAGCCCAACGCAGGGCCCAATCTCACGACCCTGAGATTATGACCTGAGCCGAAACCAAGAGGAGGACACTTAACCAACTGAGCCACCCAGGCACCCCATCTACATTTTTTAAGTAAGCAAAACAGTGTTCTAATTATTGCTTTATACAATCTTATGTTTTTAAGGATGTTAAGAGAAGAAATAAGAACAAATATATCCATGGAGTCTTTTATATTAACCTACATATTTATCATTTCCAGTTCCCTTTATTTTTCCTTGAATTACTATCTACTGTCATTTTCTTTCTGCCTGAAGAATTGACTGCCCTTAGTATTTCTTGTAAGGCAGAACTAATAGCAACAAATTTTCTCATCTTTTATCCAAGCACATCTTTGCTTTTTTTTCATTTTTAAAAGATAATTTTTGCTGGTATAATTTTTTCTTTCAGCATTTTAAATGCCTACTGCTTTTGGCCTTTATTGTTGTAGATAAGAAGTTACCCATTAATCATATTGTTGTTCCTTTATAGGTAAGAAGTTGTTTTTATTTGCTACTTCCAAGATTTTCACTTTGTCTTTAACAACACAGTTTGACTAGGATGTGTCTAGGGGTGGATTCTTTTGCACCTATCCTACTTAGAGTTCATTGAGCTTCTCCAGTATGTAGATGAATGCATTTTATCAAATTCAGGAAGTTTTTTTGGCCATTATTTCTTCAAATACTTTTCTATTTTTTCCATTTTCTATTTTTATATTTTTCTACTCCTCTTCTCTCTCTGCTACTATACATTAATCGGTACACTTGATGTTGTCCATTGATCTCTGAGGTTCTGTTCATCCTCACTCAAATTTTTTCTCTTTTTCAGACTGGATAATTGCTATTGGCCCAGTTTTAAGTTCACTGATCTTTTTTTTTCTTTGCTATCTCAAATCTGCTGTTAAGTCAGTCTAGAGAATTTTTCATTTTAATTATTGTCCTTTTCCACCCCAGAATTTCCATGGGGTCCTATTTTTTTTAAAAAAAATTCGATTGGCTTGATGAGAGTCTCTGTTGTTTGATTCACTGTTTTTGTGTGTGTGTGTGTAATTTTTATTTTTACCTCAAAGTTATTAATAGCCACCAAATAGCATAAAATTACAATGATAATATTAGATGAACAAAGGAATGGCAAAGAAGAGCTTTAAGTTTTACTATGAAATAGTTTGGTCCAATGTAACAATGAAGGCATTAGAAGTCTATACTACCACATAATCTAGACAAGTAAGCTGCTGTCTATAAATAAAAATATCCCTGGTGATACACTATTCAAATAGTTTTTGGTTACTAAAATAGCATTTAGTAGAAGATTCTCTCAGCACCTTTAAGAGTTACTGTAAATGCCAAATATAAGGTAATGTTCACCCCCACCACCAAAAAAATTACTCCTCAGAAAAGAGTCACCTTTTATTAAGATACTTCTAAAATCTCTCATAGGGTGCTCTCTCAATTACTTTATTTTGTACAGCAAAACATATTTGGGGAAAAATATCTGAGCCTGAGATTACCTTAATCAAAGGCAAATTTTAAAGGCTTATCAAGTCACCCGTATGAGCGAGAAACACAAAAAAGAGGCAACAAAACTTAACACAGACAGAATAATTACTTCTGGACCTATGGACTCTCAACTGCAACTGTGGGATATCACTGAAAACAAGTCTTCTAAAGATCACTTAAAAAGTAATACAGTTATTGGGGCGCCTGGGTGCCTCAGTTGGTTAAGCATCTGCCTTCGGCTCAGGTTATGATCCCAAGGTCCTGGGAATGAGCCCTGCATCAGACTCCCTGCTTGGCAGGGAGCCTGCTTCTCCCTCTTCCCCTGCTCGTGCGTGCTCTCTCTCTCTCTCAAATAAATAAAATCTTAAAAAAAAAAAAAGTAATAGTTATGGTTACAAATATGCCCTGTGGGACTAAAATATCCAACAATCCTAATGTTATGCCATTGGCTACTTGAAGCTTGAGAGGAACATCCAGACATAGCTCATACAGAAATCCAAAACCTACCATACTTTGAACATCTTAGACTACAGTGAAGATGATTTTGTGATACTGTGATTTATATTACAAAATATGTATCTGTCTTCTTCCTGTTTCTGAAAAAAAGTTCCTAAAACCCGTGGAATTTTCTAAGCAATAAGAGTAATGGGAGCATCTTTTGTTATAATATTTGGTCTTTGTCCTTGGTTCCTCAAAGAGCTCCAGAGCCATCAAGGTGAAAGGAATGTCTTGTTATTCATAACAAGCCCCTTTCAACCACATCTGAGTTTATGTTAATGAAGTGGCTTTTGAAAAGCCCCTAAGGATGGGAGCTATTCTCCAAGAGAACAAGCAACTGTGATTAGAATCCCTCCCCGCCAACACACACACATGCACCTTTGGGGAGGGGAGAGGGCTGGAGGCTGAAAATCACCAACCACCAGTGCTTAATTAACCATCCTATGTAATGAAACATATAAAAATCCAAAAGGTTGGGGTTCAGAGAGCTTCAAGATTGGTGGAGAACACATCCACATGCTGGGAGGGCTCACCCCAAACTCCAAAGGGACAGAAACCCCTGTGCTCGGGACCCTTCTGGACTTCACCCTATGTATCTCTTCATCTGATACCCCTTAATATCCTTTGTAACAAACCAGTACTAATCTAGTAAGTAAGCTGTTTTCCTGAGTTCTGAGAGCTGCTCCAATATTTGGTCAAATCCAAAGAGGGCATAGTGGGAACCTCCTATTTATAGCCAGTAGTCAAAAGTGCAGGTGACAACCTGAACTTGAAACTGGCATCTGGCGGGGGGGGGGGGGCCACTCGTGTGGGACTGAACCCTAACCTGTGGTATCTGATGCTATCTCCAGGTAGATCATGTAGGAAGAGAATTAAACTGTAGAATACCCAGATGGTATCACAGAATCACTTGGTGTGGGAAAACTACCGCACATCTGGTGACCAGAAGTGCGCAAAGTGAAGTACAGTACTGGGAGCGGAGGAGACACACAGCACGGTGTTTTTCCATTAGAGATGTACTCTGAAAACCATGTTAAGATCATTTAAAAATGGATTCAGATAATGAAAAAAACATGGATGTAGAAGATACATTATGAAATGAAATTGCTTCATGAATGTGAGGGTGCAAGAAAGGCAGTACTATTATATTATTTCATATAAAACATGATCTGTAAATACGTTGGTAGATAAACCATTTTAAAAAGGTATATAATTCTTCTCATTTTTTTGGTCTTCTCCTTGGAAATTGAGGACCCACCTTATACACACATGATTATATGCTTTACAAACCACTTCACTTCTCCCTAGAACAGTTTATTGGACTTTGGTATAAAGTATTTGTTTTAATTCTTTAAAAAAGGGTCATTAAGAACCATATTAAAGAAACATTTCCTTTTGATTTCTAAGTTTATTTTTCCCTTTTAGTTTTATGGCAACCATAGCTGGCTTTGAAAAATGTAAACATATAGTCAGTCTCGTTGAAACAAATACCATTATCACAAAATCTCTTTATAATAAAATATTACCAAGCAAGCTTAGTTTGGACTAATAGTACAAACGAATTTAGGTAAATGTCTGGAAATGGTTTTAACAAGACATGACATTTATTTCTAATTGGCTAATAAGAAAAGACCAGCACAATATCAAAACATGCAAATTAAATGGGTCTCTGACTGAAATAAATCAAGACTGAGTTCAAGGAAATGAGATCAGGTACTTAAAAATTAGTATGTTTTCCACGGTTGAGTTTTAGTGAGGATTTGGGCCTGTCAAAGAATCATATAAAACCAGTATCCTCTCTTAGAGTAGTAGTAAGAGGTCATGTAGAATCTGTAACAAATTTAAGAGGTGACAGCAGCCCTAGAGCACAAAGATATAATTCCCCAGGCCTCTGAGACCCTCAGCCACCTTCCTCTGGAGTCCCGGGACCCAACCTGCTTCTAGGTACTTTGTGCAGCGTTCCTCTCCAAACTGGCTCCAGAAGAACAACACGACCCAGTATCTCACAATCCCACCCTCCTTCCCAGGAGTTATCTCACTGTTACACTCCCAGCCATCAAGGATTTGCATAAATACTTGTTAAGAAAAGAAAAAAAAAAAGATAAAAGAATGGGACTAATACAGAATTAAGAGGTTTCCAAAGATCCAAGAAAATGTGATCCATTATCGTATTGTTTCTTTTGACTTTGGAGTCTGAGGTTGTAGTCACTCCATTTCTTTGTAGATCTAGGGGAAAGATGCTCACTTCCCCTCCTTCCCCTCTGAGGGATATCAAGCGGCAGCTGTCTCTTGGACTCTTCCCTGGGTCCCCCTATAAGCAGGTTTTCTAAGTCTGTGATGAAAAGTTTCGGCACACATGCGTGCAACCCTGCACACACACGCATACACACTCCCACCCTTCACGCACATAGAAGAAAACTGAGACGCTGATCGTCAGAGACCCATCTGTGCAGCCTGGGCAGAATCATGACAAGACTCACGTCTCCCAGTCCCCATACCAGTGACATTCCATTCTGACACTCCGATAAATCATTCTTTCAAGTCCTCCATCTGAGTACCAACAGCTGCTTTACTGCACCAGCTTTCCTGTGAACAAACTCAAGTGGAATGGATTCAAGCCATTCAAGTTCCCCCCCCCCCAGAACCCCAACAACTGAGGAAGATGACAGAGGTCAAAAGCGGGGGGCAGCTAAGCTGAGTGATCAAGGCCCCTGTGCTTGTTTGTCTCTCTTTTCTCTCTTAACCTCCCCATATTAAGACGTATTTGTGTTCATTTCAAGAGGCAGAAGTGCTATCATCCCCAACCCCTGAGCTCCCGAACTAGGCTCAGTTGGCAAATGGACTGCTTCTACCCATGCACAGAACACAGCTTGATCTTTAAGCTGCAGGAGGTGGTTTGAAGAGCTCTGATATTTCTTTGGTAGATACTTGTAAACATATAATTAAAATTAGTATCTCTAGAAACAAAACTAATCTTATCAAATTAATACATTTTAAAACACCAAAACTTGGTTAAGAAGTGTCTTTAATAATCAACCTCACAGGTCAATAAAGGAGCTATAAATACATAATTTACTATCACCTGACAGTTGTGAAACTTGTGTGGTTTTAAAGAAATGTTTACTGTTACCAGTTGCTTATTCCTGGCTCTACAGAGAAACAGTTATAGATCTAAAAAGACCTAATCAATTATAACCAAAGATTTGGTGTAGGTATAGGTAGGGAATGCTAGAGAGGTGCAGGAAACAGAGGACTGGCTAGTCCATAAAGTAACTAAGTAAAATCAAACTCACTCATCCAACTCCTTGGATACTTTCTTCCTCTTTTGCATGAGAAGACCCGGGTTGAGAATGCTGGCTAGCAATGAATGTGTTTAGCATCCTCCTGGGACTCAGAATAAACTCTTGGAAAAAGGAATTCACACCATGACTTAAGTCCTTTTTCTATTCCTCATCCTCACCTCAAGAAACTAGAAAACTTAGTCTATTGAGTTCATTAAAGCTAAAGTCTTCCACTCAAAAGCATCAAATTAGGTCAAGGGTACAAGACAAGAAGCCCAGTTTCTAATCTCTTTGGAGCACCACATTTTCATCTGCTAGATAAGAATTACTTAAGCCACAAACAAGGATCAGAAAACTGGATTCAGGGGTGCCTGGGTGGCTCAGTCCATTAAAAGTCTGCCTTTGACTCAGGTCATGGTCTCAGGGTCCTGGGATTGAGCCCCTCTTCGGGCTCCCTGCCCAGGGGGAAGTCTGTTTCTCCCTCCGCCTGCCGCTCCCCGCCTTGTGCTCTTTCTCTAATAAATAAATAAAATCTTAAAAAAGAAAACTGGATTCAGATTTTTAAGGTAAACCCAACTAGTAAAAAAGTAAATACAATGGACTGGGAAAGGCGGAGCAATATGGTAACTGGGTCAGAGACAGGATATAACTAAAAATCAGAAATATGACTTAAAAGATTAGACGTGGTTTACACCCCAACAATATAACCCACTCTTAGGTGTTCAGGTTAATAGGAAATGTACAGATTCAAGACTGAAAGCTGCGACATTACCCCGTTTTAGGCATAGATCTAAACATAGCTGAATGGGGATAAAATTCCCTCCATGTAAGAACTTAGGTAAAAACGCTGTTTATCAGAGTAAAAGCAATGTTAAACTGCTTGCTGCTCGAAGGTGGAAATAACAGCAACCATGTCCCTATGCGGGTAAGAACCAGTGTGCGCAGCCTTCTGGAACCTAGCCCACATACAAGAAGAGGAGCTTCTATTAAGATCAACCTGAGAAATGTATACTAGTGGTCTACCACCAGCTGGATGACCTCGGGAAGTGTACTTAAGTTAGAGTCTTAGTTTCTTATTTATAAAAATTATTTATAGAAATTATTTTACCTATCTCATGGGGTCATTGTAAGTATTAGATGAGATCATTTATAAAGAGTACCTAACCCACAACTCTTTACTGAGGATGTTTTGTTGTTATTCTCTGTAAAGACAAACCAAGTTGTTAACACTACAGCAGAAGAAGACGGGGTTAATCTTTTAAGGTTTTCTTGTTGGTTTTGTTTTAATCAAAGAACTGTCATGATAAAGAACCTGACCAAAGTTATTTATTATAAAATTGAACGTTATACTTATTATGAACCTAAAGCTGCTCATTGGATTGTATAAATTTGAGTACAAAGTATTAAAAATATGTGTCTTTCTTTGTTTTTATACGGCAAAATTTTCTGTGTGCTCCTCTTTGGAAAGGGTATTCCCATCAGTTATAAACAGCTGCTCCAAATGTGATAATTTAGATCCAGGTCATTACCAACCCAGATGACCAAACCTGAAAAATACTGTTCTCACGTCAGAGACCTTGAAGAAAGAATGCTCTAATGGGATTAAAATACCTTGTAAAGAATTACAACATGAACAGCTCAAGAAATCTTAATTTGTAAAAGGTCACAGAGTTACAAAAAACATCGCTCATTTCAGCTAATTAAATGAAATTTTAGTTAAACGACACCTTTAAATATTGGTATTGCAGCTGCGAGTGCATTTAAATAGCATTTACGCAGATATAATTAGCACAATTAAACATGGGTAGAAGTGGAAACACCATTCTTAATTATATTGATATAATCAGTTTTATTAATGCTTTATAGCAACAAAAGTGACATCTGAAAGTAGCACACAATTCACGACTGAACCTAATATTAAGCATTTTAGCATATTAAGGAGTCTAAAGCTAGGTAATTGGGGAAAGAAAGAAATCAAATAATGCGTGCCTACCTGTGACGATCCCATAGTTGGGAGGTTCGAGAATTACTCCGTAAAACTGGATGATGTTTCTGTGACTGAGGACACTGAGTATTTCTGCCTGTACGAAAATCAAATACAAAGTTACGTAAGATTTCACATTTATAAAAGTCTCATAAAAGAGGTTTCCCATTCAGTTTCCTTTTACATACATTTACAAAGATAGATATGTGCTCAACAAGTATGCGATACTGATAGAACTGTCTTTAGCAGCCTTCTTAAAAGTTTAAGAATTTTGATTGAAGCTTTCTGACAATTTAAAAAGGAAATGGCGGCGGGGGGGGGGGGGCGCCTGGGTGGCTCAGTCGTTAGGCGGCTGCCTTAGGCTCAGGTCATGATCCCAGGGTCCTGGGATCGAGCCCCGCATCGGGCTCCCTGCTCGGCGGGAAGCCTGCTTCTCCCTCTCCCACCCCCCCTGCTTGTGTTCTCCCTCTCTCACTGCATCTCTCTCTGTCAAATAAATAAAATCTTTAAAAAGAAATAAAAAAAATAAAAAATAAAAAGGAAATGGGATGAAGGTGAAGCAGTAGAGGTACGTCCTAGCAAGCCAGCACGACAGGAAGCGAGGAGGGTGGTGGCGAGGCGAGAGGCCGTATCTCTTTACAGAAAAGCCCTCTTCCTAATAGTTGAATATGTTTTTTCTGCATCGTGTCTCTTGCGGGAGACTCAAAACTGAACTTCTACCAGTTGGATGAGTAGTCATGACAAAATTAATGGAGGATTTCTTAACTATTACTGAAACAGGTTCAGGTAATACCCATTTATATTATTTATCTAATCATTGAAAATATATCCTTGCTCTTGTACTGTATGCAGCAAAGTGGTGGGTTCCTGCCCTTCACTAGTGATTTGGGAAGTAGGGGAGCCATGCTTTATATTTGAAATGTATTAAATACCAGAACACTCTCTTGCAGAGTGACATCATAAAAAACATGAAACTTAATTTTTTAAATGAAAAAACAGAGATACTGCAGTGTATATCTGCTAATGTCTATAAGAAGGGCATCTCTAAATTAACTAAGTCATATGTACTTGTTACTTTTGTGGAGATAAAATATGGGTAATCAGGAATTATAAATACAATTAGATACAAAATCATTTAGGTGCAAAAAAAATTTGTTTTTAAATGAAAAGCATGTTATTATAAGTAAATAAATAGGAGATTTATAATTCCCCATTCCAGAAAGGGTATTCAGAAGGTAAGCAAATAAGGAAAAATGGAACAGGGTTTGGTTCTAAAGTGGACTCCCCTTTGGGAATCTGCTCAATGTAAATTAGTATTATTTGTTACAAATTTTTTGTCACAGGATAAGAATCAAGATTTCATTAAAAACACTGTGAAATTTGTTTTTAAGGTCGTATAACTAAGTACAAAAACAGAAGTTTAAGGGTTGGCATGGGGTCAGTATGGAATCAAGAGAAAGGAAAATTATCATTGACTGGATGAGACGTTTATCAAAGCTTCTTTGCTAGTGTTCTTCTTTTAGTGAGGCAGGTGCTGAAGGGGGCTATCAAAACACTTCTTTCACACTCCCTGAGTGCCTACTGCGTGCAGAGGTTCTACGTTCATCAAACAACCTTCTTCCCATAGTTTAGTTTTCCAAGTAAAAAGAAAATGCATTCACTGAGCAAGACAATTATTCATCAGTATGGCAATTCTATTCTTATTAAGAAATAATAAATGAGCTTTGTTCTTAAAACAGAGTTCAGGTGAGGGACACCTGGGTGGCTCAGTCGGTTAAGCATCTGCCTTCAGCTCGGGTCATGATCCTGGGGTTCCTGGGATCGAGCCCTGAGTAGGGCTCCCTGCCCAGCGGGGAGTCTGCTTCTCCCTCTGCCTCCTACTCCTCTCATGCTCTCTCCCCTCCACCCAATAAATCAATAAAATCTTAAAAAAAAAAAGAGTTCATGTGAAGTTTGGAAAACATAAGCGCCCCTATTTTCAAAACAGATCAACTCTTTGTGAGTAGAGCATTAGAATTCAATGCAATAAAGCACTAATGTTTGGACCAGTATTTATCAAAATAGGGGAGTGTTAGCCTTTGGTATGTTTTGGTGTATTCTTTGGGGTACCCAAATTCTGTGACCATTAAAAATGTTTAAATCAAGGGGTGCCTGGGCTGGCTCAGTCGATAGAGCATGTGACTCCTGATCTCAGGGTTGTAAGTTCGAGCCCCATGTTGGGCGTAGAACTTACTTTAAAAACAAAACAAAACGAAAGAATATTCTAAATCTTTGGATGACCATTTTATAATTCAGCACCACATGGGATTTTCAATGTTCCAGCTAATTTTCATGTTTACATTTAAGATATTGCCAAGTGATGCCTTGGAAAGACAAAATTTATCTTTCAAGTGCTGGTAAACATATGCAGATGTTAAAATAACAACCATTATTTTGTGTCCCATTGTTATGCTCATTTAAACTTTTTTTACAGTTAGCAAAAACTAAATTCTTGTGGTATAATTTGTAAGTAAAAGACATTTTTCACAGGGGCGCCTGGGTGGCTCAGTTGGTTGAGCGACTGCCTTCGGCTCAGGTCATGATCCTGGAGTCCCGGGATCGAGTCCCGCATCGGGGTCCCTGCTTGGCGGGGAGTCTGCTTCTCCCTCTGACCCTCCCCCCTCTCATGTGCTCGCTCTCTCTCATTCTCTCTCAAATAAATAAATAAAATCTTAAAAAAAAAAAAAAGACATTTTCACAGAATAAGACTTTGTTCTAATTTAACAAACTAAGATTTTGATTTAACATTATAAAAACAACATACTACTTTAGAGTGCTGTACTGGTTCCATGGAAATGGTCTTATAATAAGCAGAGAGAGACTAAATAAATGATATTTGCAATAAAGGAAGATCAAGTAATGTCTTGATGTGAGCAACTGAAGCAAGCTCCAATAGAAATAACTGTGGGAGGGGCGCCTGGGTGGCTCAGTCGTTAAACGTCTGCCTTTGGCTCAGGTCATGGTCCCAGGGTCCTGGGATCGAGTCCCGCATCGGGCTCCCCGCTCCACGGGAAGCCTGCCTCTCCCTCTCCCACTCCCCCTGCTTGTGTTCCCTCTCTCGCTGTCTCTCTCTGTCAAATAAATAAATAAAATCTTTAAAAAAAAAAAAAAGAAAGAAAGAAAGAAAGAACTGTGGGATTAGCCAAGTGACTAAAATCTGGGCTGTGGCGATCAGCATCTGACAGCAAGTGGATGTATTCTGTAGATCTGCCTTTATAGGCACCTGCTTGCCAACAGTTCATTAATGCAACTGTTACAGTAACAAAAAGCTTCTCTTTAAATTGTTGTTTTCCAGATTTATGTTTTGGAATACTCTAGCAAATAGACTGCCCATCAAAATAATGGCTTAGTGGTTTAAGAAGTTCACTGTTATTAAGGAAACATACTAATGATGAAGGCTAAATATAATGGTCCATTGTGCCAAAAAAAATTTTTTTACACTATCAACATCAACAAAAGCCATTTATTTTCAGTAAATGTAATTTGATGAAAATGGTTCATTTTAGTTATGTTGACTTTATACTTTTATTTTTACTTAATTGAAAAATTGGTTTTGATTTTACAAGCGCTATAAGCACGACTTCTGGGGTGCCTGGCTGGCTCAGTCAGTAAAGCATGGGACCCTTGATCTCAGGGTTGTGAGTTTGTGTCTCATGTTCGGTATAGAGATTACTTAAAAATAAAACCCTAAAAAAAAAAGCATAAGTAGGTCTTAGTTTTATGCTGTGTATACTTAAGTTACACTGAAATAATTTTTTTTAAAGATTTATTTATTTATTTGAGAGAGCGAGAATGAGAGAGAGAGAGAGAGTACATGAGAGAGGGGAGGGTCAGAGGGAGAAGCAGACTCCCTGCCGAGCAGGGAGCCCGATGCGGGACTCGATCCCAGGACTCCGGGATCATGACCTGAGCCGAAGGCAGTCGCTTAACGACTGAGCCACCCAGGCGCCCCTCCCACAGTTATTTCTGAGCCACCCAGGTGCCCTGAAATAATAATTTTAATCAACATTAGAAATACAGATGACTAATATTTTTATATATTTCTCAGTTTGCAAAATGCCATTCTAGGAACTCAAACAGAGATATGTATGCCAGTGTTCACTGCAGCATTATTCACAATAACCAAAAGGCAGAAGCAAGCTGAGCTGGGCAGAGAAACAAAATGTGATATATAAATACAATGGAATATTAATTTAGCTATAAAAAGGCATTAATTTTTAAGTTCTGATACATGTTAAAATACAGATCAACCTTGAAAACATTACGCTAAGTGAATAAGCCAGACACAAAATGACAAATATCACATGACCCTTCTTTTACAACATATCTTGAATTGTCAAATTCAGAGATAAAGAATGCAGGTTAGAGGTTATACCAGCGCTGGAGGAGGAGGGAATGGGGAGCTGCTGCTTAATGTGCAGAGTCCCTGTTTGGAGTGATGAAAAAAATTTGGAAATAGATCATAGTAATGGTTGTACAACACTGTGAATGCAATTAATGCCACCAAAGTGTACACTTAAATATGGTTAAAATGGCAAATTTCATGCTATGTATATTTTACCACAATAAAAAATGTTTTAAAAATGCAGTCAGAATGGCTAAAATTAACAAGTCAGGAAATGACAGATGTTGGCAAGGACACGGAGAAAGGGGAACCCTCCTACACTGTTGGTGGGAATGCAAGCTGGTGCAGCCACTCTGGAAAACAGTATGGAGGGTCCTCAAGAAGTTAAAAATAGAACTACCCTACCACCCAGCAATTGTGCTACTAGGTATTTACCCCAAAGATACAAATGTAGTGATCAGGAGAGGCACCTGCACCCCAATGTTTATAGCAGCAATGTCCACAATAGCCAAACTGTGGAAAGAGCCCAGATGTCCATCGACAGATGAATGGATAAAGAAGAAGTGGTATCTATATACAGTGGAATACTACCCAGCTATCAGAAATAAAAAGAAATCTTGCCATTTTTAACGACACGGATGGAACTAGAGGGTATTATACTAAGTGAAGTAAGTCAATCAGAGAAAGAATTACCATATGATTTCAGTCATATATGGAATTTAAGAAACAAAACAGAGGAACATAGAAGAAGGGAGGGAAAAATGAAAGAAGATGAAATCAGAGAGGGAGAAAAACCAGAAGAGACTCTTAAGCATAGGAAACAAAATGAGGGTTGCTAGAGGGGAGGGGGCTGGGGGGCTCGGGTACTGGGGTGATGGGCATTAAGGAGGGTACATGATGTAATGAGCAATGGGTGTTATATGCAACTGATGAATCACTGAACTCTACTACCTCTCAAACTAATACACTATATGTTAATTAACTGAATTTAAATAAAATAAATTTAAAAAATAAAATAGGAGAGCTCTCAAAAAAATAAATAAAAAATGCTATTCTAGACTTTTATAGAGATGATCATATTCTTTCCCTATATATTTATATACATATATGTGTACACATACATACATACACCATAATAATCATCTCAAAGTTACAGAACTCAAGGTCTAAATATCCTTGGATAAATAAGTACTTTTCCAGATTAGGATTTAAGGAAGTAAGGGAAGTCTGTGACAGACTACAACAATTTTAACTCTGGCACAGAGACTCTCCATAAAGGGTCCCAATCTGATATAGAAGAGAAGTTCCCACAGTCTATCCATAAAAATGTCCTCATCCGAGTACAAAAATGTCTACACAGACGTAAGATACGTGACTGCTCCTACTTACAGCAGGCTGGTTTCTTCCTCTCTCCTCTCCCCTCCCCTCCCTTCCTACTTCTCTTCTTCTTTCTTTATAGGAAGGATTACAGGCATTTTAGTGAACAGATCCAGGGGGAGGAGGTATTTTGTTATATGACAACACTAACGAAAGAAAGTAAAGATATTGATAGCACTCTATTGATCTACGGACAACACTAACGAAAGAAATGGTTTCTGAAGACCCACATCATTAGGCTGGCAGGCTCTACTTACATCTTCTCTTAGGAACAGGCTTCATTTTATCTGGCCCTTCTCTATGTTTATATGGACCGATGAGCTGCTAGCTCAATTTGCCATGTTTTCAGAAGTCAGCCAGCATACAGGTTCCAAATGGCCGATTCAGAGAGATTAAGAGAAGTTAAATATTATAATTTAAACTAAATTTAACTAAATATCATAATTTAAATAAATTTAAGGGAATTTGTTTTAATCCTCTTCTTTCAAAGTACTTGCAACAGTCTTAAAAGAAGATTTTAAGTCAATTAGTATCTTTATCTTCAGAGCAATCCCTTTCCCTCAATTCAGAACTTATTTTTAGGGCCGCCTGGGTGGCTCAGTCGTTAAGCGTCTGCCTTCAGCTCAGGTCATGATCCTGGGGTCCTGGGATCGAGCCCCGCATCGGGCTCCCTGCTCCACGGGAAGCCTGCTTCTCCCTCACCCACTCCCCCTGCTTGTGTTCCCTCTCTCACTGTCTCTCCCTCTCTGTCAAATAAATAAAAGCTTTAAAAAAACAAAACAAAACAAAAACTTATTTTCTATTTTGGCAAAACTGCCTTTTTGAAAAAAATTGAGATATAATTGACACATAACATTATATTAGTTTCAGATGTAAAACATGATGATTCAATATTTATATATATTAATCACCACAATTAGTCGTTAACATCCATCACCACACACAATGACAAGTTCTTTTTTCTTGTGATGAGAACTTTTAAGACCTACTGCCTTAGCAACTTTCGACTATATAATACAGTATTATTAACTGTAGTCACCATGCTCTATATTGCATACCTTGGATTTTATTATACCCACTGTCTTTGTTGTCAGTATCACATCACAGGCAGAAGGATACATTCCTGTTGTTATGTGGAGGATAATAGCTATTGACAACCTGGGAGAAAAGCCTGTTCCTAAGAGAAGATGTAAATAGAGCCTGCCAGCCTAATGCTGTGGGTCTTCAGAAACCATTTCTTTCGTTAGTATTGTCCGTAGATCAATAGAGTGCTATCAGTATCTTTACTTTCTTTCAAAAAGGAAGTGAACTCACTTTTATTAACAATTTATTTATCTCAGGGGCACTTGGGTGGCTCAGTTGGTTAAGCGTCCAACTCCTGATCTGAGCTCAGGTCTTGGTCTCAGGGTTGTGCTTGATCTCAGTTCAAGCCCCATGTTGGGCTCCATGCTGGGTGTGGAGCCTAGTTAAAAAAAATATATATACATATATATATATTTATCCCATAAATACATATGGACTAAGTGGAATGTAAAAAATGTAAAACAAGCCTTAAAAACAGAATCTTTAAGGATTTTATGGCAGCTCTCCTAATTTAAACAAATTTAAATTTGGGATTAAATTTAAATTTAATCTTCTGCTTCTCCCTCTCCCACTCCCCCTGCTTGTGTTCCTGCTCTCGCTATCTCTCTGTCAAATAAATAAATAAAAATCTTTTAAAAAAATAAAAAATAAAGATTATTTATTTGAGAGAGAGAGAGAGCATGAGCAGGGGGAGGAGCAGAGGAAGAGGGAGAACATGGGGCTGATCCCAGGACCCTGAGATCATGACCTGAGCCGAAGGCAAATGCTTAACTGACTAAGCCACCCAGGCAATCCTAAACCTACATAATTTTTAATCACAAAAAGCATGCATGCAATATATATGACCAGAAAATATAAATATAAAATGAAAAATATTTATTTGCATGGAAATTCTGATTTTCTCTAGGATTAGATCAGGAAGAAGTAATACTCTTTCCTTACCTTCCCAGAACTACCCTAGACATATAAAAACTAGTTCAGTTAACCTCTGAACTGTGAGTTTCTACTGACCTGGGTCTGGAACAAATTAATGTTCACCTGAGTTATTCTTGAAGAAGGCCACAGGTCCTGAGAGGCCATAAGACAACAGATGTGGGTGCTGGAAACTGAAATCTAGATTGATTTCAACCTACTCAGTATCTGCACTTTTATTAAATGATCTCCTCCACCTTCTTACATTTGCTTCTGTGGCCTGCTGCCTTTTAGAGAAGCCTTTCCTACACTGCTCATCTTGTAAAATGTCTAGTATAATACCGCATGAGGGAGAAAGGCCAAATACTTTATATATAGGAAGCACTCAATCTTGTCTGCAGAATGAACATACAGTATTTGATGATAATGATATTTAGTGTGTTTAAATAACTGCTATAGAGAGTGCACGTTAGTAAATGTTTACTCTGAACAGCAAAGTGGGAAGAGTAAAATGCCAGAGGATGTAGATTTGCTTCAGTATGCACTCTGTTCTTCCACATGCATAAAGGCTGTTTCTAAGGCTGGTATTTCATAAGAATGACAGTCAATCAATTACATAACTGCAGTAGAAGCCCCGTCCAAAATTTATGCTCACTAGCTCACTGTTGATTTAAACTTTCAGAATCAACACTTGCACTTTGCCTCTGCAGCCCAAGATGATCACATGAGCACAATTTCTTGAGTCCTTTCCTGCTTTGCTATTCTCTGGCATGCCCTTGCTTTGACATTGTACTCTTTCAGATTCACAATGCAGAGCCTTGCTTAGTCTTCAACCTTCCATTTCCAATTTTCTACCCAATACGTTTTACCACATACAGTTGACCAGATTTGAACTGTGCGAGTCCACTTATACGTGGGTTTTATAAATAAATACAGTACGGTACTCTAAATGTATTTTCTCTCCTTTATGATTTTCTTAATAACATTTTCTTTTCTCTAGCTTACTTTATTGTAAGAATAGGGTATATAATACATGTAACATACAAAATATTTGTTAATCAACTGTTTATATTATCTGTAAGGCTTTCAGTTAACAGTAGCTATTAGTAGTTAAGTTCTGGGGGAGTCAAAAGTTATACGCAGAGTTCTGACTGTGATTGGGGTGGAAAGTAATTGGTGCCTCTAACCCCACGTTGTTCAAGGATCAACTCTATTTCCAAAATCACCTCTGAAGATAAACCAGCCTTTCGTCAAGTCCACACACTTTCCAAACCCTACTGTTCTACCTGAACACCGTGGTAGATACTCCCTGCTGTACACTGAATGTTTGTATTCGCCCAAAATTCATATGCTGAAATCTAATCCCCAGTGTCATGGTATCTGAAGATGAGGCCTTTGGAAGATGACTAGATTATAAGAGTAGAGCCCTCAGGAATGGGGTTGCGCCCTTACAAAAGAGACCCCAGAGAGTTCCCTTGCCCCTCCCACCAGGTGAGGACACGGCAAGGAGATGGCCATCTATGAACCAGGAAGCAGGCTCTCACCAGACACGGAAGCTGCTAATACCTTGATCTCAGACTTCCCAGCTTCCACAACTATGAAGATTAATGTTTGTTGTTCATAAATCACCCTGTCTTTAGTGTTCTGTTAAAGGAGCCAGCTTGGGCCAGTGTCCTAAAAGTCCACAGTAATTCAACCAGGTCTCTTACCAACAGGACGATTCGAAAAGACACAGCCACTGGTCTTCTCTGTACAGCATACCTCTTCTCTTTATCACCACAGAGCCCAGAACTATTGTACTTAGCGGCAAAAGGTAAGGGACAAAGGGAAATTCTTGATTTAAAAAGTCCTAGGGGGGCGGAGCAAGATGGCGGAGGAGTAGGAGACCTGGATTTCGTCTCCTCTCAGGAATTCAGCTGGATAGGGATCAAACCATTCTGAACACCTACAAACCCAACAGGAGATCGAAGAAAGGAATAGCAACAACTCTCTGAACAGAAAAGCGACCACTTTCTGGAAGGGACCCAACAAGCGGCAGATCCGGAGAGACTCACCTTCCTCCCCCGGGAGGAGCCGTGTGGGAGTGCACCGCAGGGATCTGCTGGGTTTGGAGACTCCACCCGGGGTCGGACGCCAGAGATAGAAACGCGTGGTCACAGGCCGGGTGAGCACGGAGTGCGGCCGGAGACCGGGGAGACGGGAGTGACTGACGGCTTTTCTCTGGGGGCTCACTGAGAAGCGGGGCCCCGAGTTCTCGGCTCCTCCGGGGCAGAGATTGGGAGGCCGCCATTTTCACTCTCCACCTCCAAAGCTGTACGGAAAGCTCGCAGGGAACAAAAGCCCCGGAGAGCAAACCCGAGAAGATTACTTAGCCGGGAGGGGGCAAGGGCGGGGCAATTCCGCCTCCGGCAAAGACATTTGGAAACCACGGCAACAGGCCCCTCCCCAGAAGATCAGCAAGAACAGCCAGGCAAGACCAAGTTTACCGATCAATGAGAACGGCAGAACTCCAGCGCTAGGGGAATACTGCACACAGAATTCATGGCTTTTTTACCATGATTCTTTAGTCTTTCAAAGTTAATTTTTTTTAACTGTCTTTTTTCTTTTTTTTTCTTTTTGAATTTTTCTTTTTCCCTTTTTCAACCAACATCTTATCAATCCCTTTTTTTAAAAAAAATTTTTTATTTTTCATTTTTAGAGTCATATTCTATCCCTTCATAGTAGTTACCCGTATTTTTGGCTTATATATATAAGTTGTTCTCTCTTTAAAATTTTGAGATAGTTTCTTCTAACAGATTAAAATATACCCTAAATATCTAGTATATGGTGTTTTCTATTCCCCTGCCTGATCACATCCTCTCCCTTTTTTTTTCTTTTTTCTTTTTTTAAATCCTCTTTCTTTCTTTCTTCAAACAACTTCTTATCAATTCCTTTTATAAAATTTTTTATAATTTCCATCTTTACAGTCATATTCCATCCCTTCATCATATCAACCCTTATTTTTGTACATATATAAGTTTTTCTTTCTTTAAAATTTTGGGAGGCACTTTCTTCTAAAAGACCAAAATACACCCCAAATCTAGTGTGTGGCACTGATCTATATACCAGCCTGATCATATTTGATCACATTCTGGTTTTTTTTTTTGTTGTTGTTGTTTTGTTTTGTTTGTTTTTGTTTTTATCTTTATCTTTTTCTTTTTTTTCTTTCTCTTTTTTCTCTCTTTCCCTTTCTTTTCCCACTGCTTCAGGTCTTTTCTGATTTGTTTAGAGTATATTTTCTGGGGACGTCGTTACTCTGCTAGCATTTTGTTCTCTCATTAATCTATTCTCCTCTGCACAAAATGACAAGACGGAAAAAATCACCTCAACAAAAAGAACAAGAGGTAGTACCGACTGCCAGGGACCTACTCAATATGGACATTAGTACGATGTCAGATCTAGAGTTCAGAATCATCACTTTAAAGATACTAGCTGGGCTTGAAAAAAATATGGAAGTTATTAGAGAAACCCTTTCTGGAGAAGTAAAAGAACTAAAATCCAACCAAGTAGAAATCAAAAAGGCTATTAATGAGGTGCAATCGAAAATGGGGGCGCTAACTGCTAGAATAAATGAGGCAGAAGAGAGAATCAGTAATATAGAAGATGAAATGATGGAAAATAAAGAAGCTGAGAAAAAGAGAGATAAACAACTACTGGATCACGAGGGCAGAATTCGAGAGATAAGCGATACAATAAGACGAAACAACATTAGAATAATTGGGATCCCAGAAGAAGAAGAAAGAGAGAGAGGGGCAGAAGGTATAATGGAGCAAATTATAGCAGAGAACTTCCCTAATTTGGGGAAGGAAACAGGCATGAAAATCCAGGAAGCACAGAGAACCCCTCTCAAAATCAATAAAAATAGGTCAACACCCCGACATCTAATAGTAAAACTTACGAGTCTCATAGACAAAGAGAAAATCCTGAAAGCAGCTCGGGAGAAGAGATATGTAACCTACAGTGGTAGAAACATTAGATTGGCAACAGACCTATCCACAGACACCTGGCAGGCCAGAAAGGACTGGCAGGATATATTCAGAGCACTAAATGAGAAAAACATGCAGCCAAGAATACTATATCCAGCTAGGCTGTCATTGAAAACTGAAGGAGAGATAAAAAGCTTCCAGGACAAACAAAAACTAAAGGAATTTGCAAACACAAAACCAGCTCTACAGGAAATCTTGAAAGGGGTCCTCTAAGCAAAGAGAGAGCCTAAAAGCAACATAGACCAGAAAGGAACACAGACAATATACGGTAACAGTCACCTTACAGGCAATACAATGGCACTAAATTCCTATCTTTCAATAGTTACCCTGAATGTAAATGGGCTCAATGCCCCAATCAAAAGACACAGGCTATCAGACTGGATTAAAAAACAAGACCCATCGATATGCTGTCTGCAAGAGACTCATTTTAGAACCAAAGACACCCCCAGATTGAAAGTGAGGGGGTGGAAAACCATTTACCATGCCAATGGACACCAAAAGAAAGCTGGGGTGGCAATCCTTATATCAGACAAATTAGATTTTAAACCAAAGACTATAATAAGAGATGAGGAAGGACATTATATCCTACTTAAAGGATCTATCCAACAAGAAGATCTAACAATTATAAATATCTATGCCCCTAACATGGGAGCAGCCAATTATATAAGGCAATTAATAACAAAAGCAAAGAAACACATTGACAACAATACAATAATAGTGGGGGACTTTAACACCCCCCTCAATGAAATGGACAGATCATCTAAGCAAAAGATCAACAAGGAAATAAAGACTTTATTTTTTTTTTAAGATTTTATTTATTTATTTGAGAGAGAGAATGAGAGACAGAGAGCACGAGAGGGAAGAGGGTCAGAGGGAGAAGCAGACCCCCCGCCTAGCAGGGAGCCCGATGTGGGACTCGATCCCGGGACTCCAGGATCATGACCTGAGCCGATGGCAGTCGCTTAACCAACTGAGCCACCCAGGCGCCCGAAATAAAGACTTTAAATGACACACTGGACCAAATGGACTTCACAGACATATTCAGAACATTCCACCGCAAAGCAACGGAATACACATTCTTCTCTAGTGCCCATGGAACATTCTCCAGAATCGATCACATCCTAGGTCACAAATCAGGTCTCAACCGGTACCAAAAGATTGGGATCACTCCCTGCCTATTTTCAGACCACAGTGCTTTGAAACTAGAACTCAATCACAAGAGGAAAGTTGGAAAGAACTCAAATACATGGAGGCTAAAGAGCATCCTACTGAAGAATGAATGGGTCAACCAGGAAATTAAAGAAGAATTAAAAAAATACATGGAAACCAATGAAAATGAAAACACAACTATTCAAAATCTTTGGGATGCAGCAAAGGCAGTCCTAAGAGGAAAGTATATAGCAATACAAGCCTTTCTCAAGAAACAAGAAAGGTCTCAAGTACACAACCTAACCCTACACCTAAAGGAGCTGGAGAAAGAACAGCAAATAAAGCCTAAACCCAGCAGGAGAAGAGAAATCATAAAGATCAGAGCAGAAATCAATGAAATAGAAACTAAAAGAACAGTAGAACAGATCAACGAAACTAGGAGCTGGTTCTTTGAAAGAATTAACAAGATTGATAAACCCCTGGCCAGACTTATCAAAAAGAAAAGAGAAATGACCCAAATCAACAAAATCATGAATGAAAGAGGAGAGATCACAACCAACACCAAAGAAATACAAACAATTATAAGAACATATTATGAGCAACTCTATGCCAGCAAATTAGATAACCTGGAAGAAATGGAGGCATTCCTAGAGATGTATCAACTACCAAAACTGAACCAGGATGAAATAGAAAACCTGAACAGACCTATAACCACTAAGGAAATTGAAGCAGTCATCAAAAATCTCCCAAAAAACAAAAGCCCAGGGCCAGACGGCTTCCCAGGGGAATTCTACGAAACATTTAAAGAAGAATTAATACCTATTCTTCTGAAACTGTTCCAAAAAATAGAAATGGAAGGAAAACTTCCAAACTCATTTTATGAGGCCAGCATTACCTTGATCCCAAAACCAGACAAAGATCCCATCAAAAAGGAGAATTACAGACCAATATCCCTGATGAACATGGATGTAAAAATTCTCACCAAAATACTAGCCAATAGGATCCAACAGTACATTAAAAGGATTATTCACCATGACCAAGTGGGATTTATCCCTGGGCTGCAAGGTTGGTTCAACATCCGCAAATCAATCAATGTGATACAATACATTAACAAAAGAAAGAACAAGAATCATATGATCCTCTCAATAGATGCAGAAAAAGCTTTTGACAAAGTACAGCATGCTTTCTTGATCAAAACTCTTCAGAGTATAGGGATCGAGGGTACATACCTCAATATCATAAAAGCCATCTATGAAAAACCTACAGCGAATATCATTCTCAATGGGGAAAAACTGAGAGCTTTCCCCCTAAGGTCAGGAACGCGGCAGGGATGTCCACTATCACCACTGCTATTCAACATAGTATTGGAAGTCCTAGCCACAGCAATCAGACAACAAAAAGAAATCAAAGGCATCCAAATTGGCAAGGAAGAAGTCAAACTGTCACTCTTTGCAGATGATATGATACTTTATGTGGAAAACCCAAAAGACTCCACCCCAAAACTGCTAGAACTCATACAGGAATTCAGTAAAGTGGCAGGATATAAAATCAACGCACAGAAGTCAGTGGCATTCCTATACACCAACAACAAGACAGAAGAAAGAGAAATTAAGGAGTCGATCCCATTTACAACTGCACCCAAAACCATAAGATACCTAGGAATAAATCTAACCAAAGAGACAAAGGATCTTTACTCAGAAAACTATAAAATACTCATGAAAGAAATTGAGGAAGACACAAAGAAATGGAAAAATGTTCCATGCTCATGGATTGGAAGAACAAATATTGTGAAGATGTCAATGCTACCTAGAGCAATCTACACATTCAATGCAATCCCCATCAAAATACCATCCACTTTTTTCAAAGAAATGGAACAAATAATCCTAAAATTTGTATGGAACCAGAAAAGACCCCGCATAGCCAGAGGAATGTTGAAAAAGAAAAGCAAAGCCGGCGGCATCACAATTCCGGACTTCCAGCTCTATTACAAAGCTGTCATCATCAAGACAGCATGGTACTGGCACAAAAACAGACACATAGATCAATGGAACAGAATAGAGAGCCCAGAAATGGACCCTTAACTCTATGGTCAACTCATCTTTGACAAAGCAGGAAAGAATGTCCAATGGAACAAAGACAGTCTCTTCAACAAATGGTGTTGGGAAAATTGGATAGCCACATGCAGAAGAATGAAACTGGACCATTTCCTTACACCACACACAAAAATAGACTCCAAATGGTTGAAAGACCTCAATGTGAGACAGGAGTCCATCAAAATCCTAAAGGAGAACACAGGCAGCAACCTCTTTGACCTCAGCCGAAGCAACTTCTTCCTAGAAACATCGCCAAAGGCAAGGGAGGCAAGGGCAAAAATGAACTATTGGGACTTCATCAAGATAAAAAGCTTTTGCAAAGCAAAGAAACAGTCAACAAAACCAAAAGACAACCGACAGAATGGGAGAAGATATTTGCAAATGACATATCAGATAAAGGGCTAGTATCCAAAATCTATAAAGAACTCATCAAACTCAACACCCAAAGAACAAATAATCCAATCAAGAAATGGGCAGAAGACATGAACAGACATTTTTCCAAAGAAGAGATCCAAATGGCCAACAGACACATGAAAAAGTGCTCAATATCGCTCGGCATCAGGGAAATCCAAATCAAAACCTCAATGAGATACCACCTCACACCAGTCAGAATGGCTAAAATTAACAAGTCAGGAAATGACAGATGTTGGCGGGGATGCGGAGAAAGGGGAACCCTCCTACACTGTTGGTGGGAATGCAAGCTGGTGCAGCCACTCTGGAAAACTGTATGGAGGTTCCTCAAAAAGTTGAAAATAGAGCTACCCTATGATCCAGCAATTGTACTACTGGGTATTTACCCCAAAGATACAAAAGTAGGGATCCGAAGGGGTACGTGCACCCCGATGTTTATAGCAGCAATGTCCACAATAGCCAAACTGTGGAAAGAGCCAAGATGTCCATCGACAGATGAATGGATAAAGAAGATGTGGTATATATATACAATGGAATATTATGCAGCCATCAAAAGGAATGAGATCTTGCCATTTGCAACGACGTGGATGGAACTGGAGGGTATTATGTTGAGTGAAATAAGTCAAACAGAGAAAGACATGTATCATATGACCTCACTGATATGAGGAATTCTTAATCTCAGGAAACAAACTGAGGGTTGCTGGAGTGGGGGGTGGGGTGGGAAGGATGGGGTGACTGGGTGATAGACACTGGGGAGGGTATGTGCTCTGGTAAGTGCTGTGAATTGTGCAAGACTGTTGAATCTCAGATCTGTACCTCTGAAACAAATAATGCAATATATGTTAAGAAAAAAAAAAAAAGAAGAAGAAGGTAGCGGGAGGGGAAGAATGAAGCGGGGGAAATCGGAAGGATAGACGAACCATGAGAGACGATGGACTCTGAAAAACAAACAGGGTTCTAGAGGGGAGGGGGGTGGGAGGATGGGTTAGCCTGGTGGTGGGTATTGAGGAGGGCACATTCTGCATGGAGCACTGGGTGTTATGCACAAACAATGAATCATGGAACACTTCATCTAAAACTAATGATGTAATGTATGGGGATTAACATAAGAATAAAAAAAAAAAAGAATGATAAAAAAAAAAAAAAAGTCCTAAAATAGGGCGCCTGGGTGGCTCAGTTGGTTAAGCGACTGCCTTCGGCTCAGGTCACGATCCTGGAGTCCCCGGATCGAGTCCCGCATCGGGCTCCCTGCTCGGCAGGGAGTCTGCTTCTCCCTCTGACCGTCCCCCCTCTCATGTGCTCTCTCTCATTCTCTCTCTCTCAAATAAATAAATAAAATCTTTTAAAAAAAAAAAAGTCCTAAAATAGTACTTACAAATCTGTAAGGTCAACACACCTAGCTTTTTCAGGCAAGGCACAGGCAGAACTTCTCTTCTGCTGTAGGCTCTGATTATAAAGATAATCACGGCAGAATGCTCAGTCTCAGTAATCAAAAGATTAATATGCATCAGACCACAAAACCAGGGTCAAAACCAAGAAAATACTGTTTAATTTCTTTTTTTAAGGTTTTATTTATTGAGAAAGAGAGAGAGTAAGCAGAGGGAGGGGCAGAGGGAGAGGGAGAAAGAGAATCTCAAGCAGACTCCACACTTATCTCGGAGCCCAATGCAGGGCTCAATCTCACAACCCCAAGATCATGACCTGAGCTGAAATCAAGGGTCAGACACTTAACCGGCTGAGCCACCCAGGCATCCCAAAAATACTGTTTAATTAATTGCATTTTTACCCCAAGAGTATCATGGTTAGGAGCATTTTCCTAAAATAAAAGCTTGTTTTCTTATGTGTATGGCAAGAGGGAAAACCAGCCCCTCTGCTCCTAAAAATGCTATGCCACAAGAATAACTTATAAAGGTAGGCTTGGATGCCTTTCAATCCCATATTTAATCACCAGAGTGTCAGACACAGGTCATGCTCTCCGAGTCACTTTAGGTTTAATCAGACCCATTCAATAACAAGTCATGTGACAAGCAGCAACCCTCACAGTTCTGTAGGTTCTCTTTTAAATGCTGTCCTTTAGGTATTCAGGGAAGTAAAGAAGGATAAATGAACTGAATTCAGGTTCTATAACATCATATAGCCCATATTCCTAACGATGTTTGACATCATGAAGACTTTTCTTTGGAAGGAAAATGGCTAGAGATACTAAGAAGAAAAAATAAGCCAATCATTTTGCTCACTCATCATGAACACCCAAGATGGAGCCCTGTGGGATTTATTACAAACATCACTAGTGCTGGAAAGCCTATTGCTCAATGGTTTTCCTGGTGGGTTGCAGCAGACTCCACGTGCGGCCACTCAGACAGCAGCGGGGGCTCCCCTCCAGGGATTAGGCTGCTCTCTAGTTAAGGCCATGCCCGACTAAGGGCAGGCTAACTGGGAGGATAGGAGGGTGGCTAAAACTGAATGAGACAAATAGTGAAGACTTAAGAAATGAAGCGACCTTTCCAAAGCATAAAAAGGCTAAGAGATTTTACATTCTTCATGCTGGCAAGAGAATGTTGCCATGATGGCATGAAAAAGTCACACACAGGGGCACCTGGGTGGCTCAGCTGGATGAGCGACTGCCTTCGGCTCGGGTCATGATCCTGGAGTCCCGGGATCGAGTCCCGCATCGGGCTCCCTGCTCAGCGGGGAGTCTGCTTCTCCCTCTGACCCTCCTCCCTCTCGTGCTCTCTGTCTCTCATTCTCGCTCTCTCAAATAAATAAATAAAATCTTTAAAAAAAAAAAAGAAAGAAAGAAAAAGTCAAACACGTTGTAAACAATCTGCATTCAGTTTGGGTGACAAAAGCTGTGCATGGTGCATTGCTTCATTCTTCTGTCTACATACAGTCCTACCTAATTTGTTGGCCTGGGGGGGAAAAAAGCACCCTGCTTTTCACAAAACAACTCCTGTAACGTGGTCGCTGAGATCACTTGGTGCTAAAATTACACAGAATCTCCCCTCCCCCACCCCAAAGAGAGCCTTTGAATAAGGCTTGAAGTATGAACTAATGAATGATTAGGCTTTTAAAAGATTAAAAGCAATACCATTTAATCAAATATTGACAGGTGAGTGGAATTTAAATTCTAATTCCAAAATGCATGGCCCTAAAGCTTCCTGGTCACTGTGGACCTTGTTTTCTTCCCAGAAAATAACCTGACTGGACAGAATTATCTTTCAGATTCCTTCATGCTTTAAATTTCTATCCATTTCTATAAAAAAATTGATGTCTTATTAACAGTACGTTATACAGAGTGGATACTCAATAAATATTGGATAAACTGAACAGAGGTAATTGACCATGGCGTGTTAGGACATCCTCTAGAGTCAAACAGGCTTGAGCATGAGTGGTGGCTCTGCCACTTATAAACGTGGTGACTCTGAGGAAGTTATTTAACCTGTCTGGGCCTCAGGCTCCTCATCTATAAGATGGGGACAGTAATCCTACCCCAGTGCCCAGCAAATGCCAGGTGTTTGACCAATGCTAATTCCGTTCTCTGTCAGCTTTCCCCTTCCTTGATAATCAATCTGTTCTTCAGACTCAAGTCAAGCTTCTGAGCAAATTCAGATCTCTTCCAGCAGTGGATGCTACTGTCATAATCTGCTTGTTTTAATTAGCTTCATTTATTTCACTATATGCGACTTTCCATGTTTAGATAAAAATATTTCCATATATTTCCCTAGTTATAGCACTTTAACATTTTCAAAACACTTGTCTTATAGGATCCTCACAAATAAGTTAGCTATTTTATCGTGTTTAAGAGTGAAGAAAACTGGATCTTTGATTTAAGTTCACTTTCCAGGAGCTGAGTTGAAGTCTAATAAAATTTGAGTCTAGATCTCTTACCTCTGCCTCTTTTTATATATTTCCTCCCTCTCTCCAAAAAAAAAAAAAAAGGCCAATAAAAATATGAGTCCTTTCATCTAAACATTTTTTTATTAGAAGCTGCCCTTGCTCAAAGAGATTCCAATTTGCTGACTCCTCCACAATCATAGCTACCATTTACTGAGTGCCCACTATGAGCCAGGCCAAGCGCATCACGCAGATTGAACCCTCAAACCCTCACAGCATACCATGAGCCTAGGGCCTACTACTATGGCCCCTACTCAAGGGAAGAAATCTAGGCACAGAGAAATCTTAAAACTTGCCCGAGGGCATGATAAATGGCAAAGCCAGATTTTCAACACAGGTAGTTTGATGTCCTACTTACAATCACTAAACCACCCCATTTTACTTCATAAACCTTATTTGAATATGGAATGGAATATTAGTTTATAGAACATCCAGAAATTACAACAGGCCTAGAAAATTCCAAAGCTCTCTCTAGTTAGTTACACAAGTGTGAAAAACAATTCCTCATCGACTCCCTCTTAGGGCCTCAGCTGCTGCCCCCACTACAAATTCCCATGCCTTCCCGACACTCGATTGTGCAGTATCAAGTCAAAAACCAAGATCCAATTCTCCACAGGCACCAGCCCGTCAGGCCAGCTAGCAACAACCAAATTTATAGCTAATAAAACCAGTTAATTGCACAGCATGATGTACCCTCTCTCTATGCAAAAATTACACGGTTAGGAATTTTGAGCGACTCTCACAATCTGATTAGCTAAGTGCTTTATAATACTACTCTACAGTGCAACAGAGTTTGATTATTTACATCCTATAAGAGAAATGTTTGCCACATTTATTATGGAAATCTGCAAAATCATTTAGAAGAATTCAGGCAAATTTAATATTAAAATAGTCTGAAAAGTCCTTTAATATCTTGTAGATGCCACTTAGACAGTATCTTGAATACCTGGATTCTTCAGCTAAATTAATGATCTCACTATTTCGGGGTTCTGTCAGCATACTCAAGCAACAATGAATGACAAAGGTATGTGGGTGACACTTGCCAGACTACGGATTTTTTTTTTAAGTACCAAACCCTAACAAATATATGGTAAAAATAGTCTTGAGTCATAGATTCTGAAGAATGGAAGGGATTTGAAGTCTTCCAGTCTTTTCTTTCACTGCCCCCAACCACAAGTCCCACCTTAAAGCAATTCACTTTTAAAGGCAAAAGATCGTTTTCCCGTAAAGGTTTAATGAAAAGAGCCTCCAATACCTAATAACCATCACCAGCAACCACGATATCCTTTCTTTTTACTTACCCTCATGCTGAAATACAAGTCTGTATTGGTGCTCAGTAGGAGACAGTGAAAGAGAATTCCTGAAGCCTAATGACTACTTCCTGAAGGCTAATGTCCAGGATAGTTTCTCCTAAGCCTAACCATTCTAATTCTTACCAATTTTCTTGACATGTCTTATTTTTCAGTCTTTTGGTTATCTACCTATGTCTATGCAAAGACAATAGTCATTCTGAAAACATGGTCAGATAATTGGCATTCTGTAGAGCTGCCCAACTATATTCACTTTTTGCCCTGATGTTGGGGTACGGTGTAAACTTGTTTATGGTGGTTCTCCTAAAACCTGTCTTTTGATATTCTCCTCCCCCACCTAAAAGAAAACTTGATATTATTATGTAATTCAATCACATAAAGTGAGGATTCAAGTAAAATAGTCTTAGTAAAATAAATTATTTCTAATTTTCCTGAACTGACTTGTTTTTATACCACTCCTCCTGTGATTACTATAAGAACCTATCATGTTACATTTTTCATGCTGACTGCTGGAAAGCTTCTACCCAAATCTCTTGCCTACATCTAAAAATACAGAGAACCTCATGGGTGCGTTTTTATCATACTAACTTCATTCCTACTTTCATTTTGTTTTTTACCATGTTTGCTCTCTCCCCCATTTTCCTATTTTTAAATTTTTTTAACCCCACAATTAGTATCTTTATTAGTTGCTTTAAATCATTTCGACAAGAAAGCCATACAATAAAATAATATTTTGTAGTGCATCTCAAATTAGAACCCTTAAGATTCCTGGTCTACAGAGAGATCCTTGGTGGTCCATGAAATCAAAATTCAAAGATACACTGGTCTAATTGAAGAGTTAGCTCCTGGTTACCTATCTGTGTATTCAAATACTATTTCCTTGACTTTCTCTTCTCCAGGAGACATCAACAGCATTCTGCTTTAGCAACCTATAACGATCCCTTAAACTCTTTCATTACCCACCCATCTCAAGCTTAAAAACCCCTCTCTGACCTCAACCTCTTATCCTTACTCCCATTAAAACTGTTCTTCATTTGGCCCACTGAGGTCTCTTACCCTTAATTCCTTTCAGTTTTTCCTTTCTAATCAACTGAGTTCTCCTGAAAGAAACAGAGATACAAAATAACAGTAGTTTAAACAAAACACTTTATATTGTCTCAAAAACAAGAAGGCTGCAGGAAGCCCAATATGGCTGCTCCACAACTATACTCTTTTCCACCATCGTTGGCATTGGCTTCATCCTCAAGGTTACCTAATGGTCACAATATAACTCCTGGGGTTCCAAGCCATTATATTCACATTCCAGGAAGCAGGAGGGAGGATAGTACATAACAGTTTCCTCCTAGGTCAGCCTCTTTTAAAGAGCTTTCTCAGAAATTTCATCTTATTTTCAGAGAAGGTTGGAGAATGTAGTTTTAAGTTACAGTAGCATATCTAACAATACATGAATCCTAAGAAAGACAAGGGGAAAAGATATTGGGTGGATAACTAATAGTTAATGCCATAGCACCAAGCTGTTGGTGATCAAGCTTCTGTCTAATAAAAGGGTCTTCAAGATACTACACATAACTTTACACTCCTTGGTCAAATATTGCAAAACTCTAAAGCTCTAGTTCTCATCCTACCAATTTC
>NC_058405.1:134350384-134500603 GCF_002201575.2 Neomonachus schauinslandi | reverse complement strand
GCTCGATCCCAGGACCCTGGGATCATGACCTGAGCCGAAGGCAGACGCTTAACGACTGAGCCACCCAGGCGCCCCTCATCCTACCAATTTCTAAATATGAAAAAATCCAATAACTACCTTTCTATGTTTCTCAGTGCTTTCAGAGAAGCTTTTAGGACAGAAACGTCCTGAGACAATAACATGGTATATTTATAGTCTGTACATTTATTGAAAGCTAAAAGATGATAGCAATAATTTTGAGTATCTGCAACTGGCTCCCCTTTTCATTCTCCATTCACCCAACAAATATTGTCAATGTGCCAGGCACAATTTTTTGGTGCTGAGGATAGTGATGAACAAGATAGCAAAACCCTTGCCTTCATGGAGCTTACAATCTACTGGAGGAAGACAATGATATCAAGAAATAAATGAGGGACGCCTGGGTGGCTCAGTCGGTTAAGTGTCTGCCTTCAACTCAGGGTCCTGAGATCAAGTCCCGCGAGCCTGCTTCTCCCTCTCCCTCTGCCTGATGCTCCCCCTGCTCATGCTCGTGCTCTCTCTTTCTGTCAAATAAATAAATAAAGTCTTTAAAAAAATTAAAAACAAGACAATTTTCAGGAGTCGACTATAATAAACCTCAAGTCTTATGTCCTTTAGCTAGTCCTGTCATCCTCAGATTACTATGAATACTCTTACGCTGGGGAAACAGGCATAACTGCCTTCAGCTTTCCTACCTTACACTCCCGGTCTTCCTTTCTGCCCCAGAGAAAAAGAGAGCCTTCCTTCCCCCCAGACCTTACCCTGACACCTGTGCTCTTTATATCCCCCTTTCTTCCCTCAGGATGTGATACACCATCAATTATGTCCTTTCTGGAATCTTTAATCTCTTTCTAAGTCTCTCCTCTAGGTTAAAAAATGCTTGAGTTTCATCTCTCCAAGAACCAAACTACTTTCCTTGACCCTCATCTCCTTCTCAACCTACTTTCCTAAACATCAAAACTTCTTGAAATAATACTTCACCTTAAATTCTATTTCCTCACTTTCTATTCACCCCTTAATCCCATTATGTTTGGCTGGATTTTTATTCTATTGTTAAAATTTCCCTAATAACTGAATTCTGATCTTTTAAATATTCTACATAGTTTCTATTCTCAGTTTTCTAGTTAAATATAACCATGCTTCTTCCCCTTAACATTCTTTTTTTTCTTAAGATTTTATTCATTTATTTATTTGAGACAGAGAGAGAGAGAGAGAGTGCACATGAGAGGGGGGAGGGTCAGAGGGAGAAGCAGACTCCCTGCCGAGCAGGGAGCCCGATGCGGGACTCGATCCCGGGACTCCAGGATCATGACCTGAGCCGAAGGCAGTCGCTTAAGCAACTGAGCCACCCGGGCGCCCCTTCCTCTTAACATTCTGATATTGTCTTTAGCTTCTGTACTTGTGTTATATCCTGATACGAATGAAAACAAGGATGGGACAGGCACTGTAAGTCCAATGTAAATAAATAAACCACTACTGTCAAGGGCTTACACAGTATCAAAGGGAAAAGAGAAGTGCAAAATAACCACGAGAAGGACAGAGTGCTGTGGAGGATCCATGTGCAGATCTGGCGATGGCATGGGCTAATGGAAAGCTTCAACTGGACCATGAAGAACGGTTAAGATGCTGACTAATAGCTGGGAAGGTCTGCCATTCCAAGCAGAAGAAAGAGCAAGAGCTTTGGTGGACAGGCAGCACAGGGCAGCAAGCTTGAGGAACAGAAGCACCTCCGTTTGACTGTGAATGTGAAACACATGCAGGGAAACAGAAGTAGGTAATGGAACTGCTAACACGCAGCAACATGGCAACACATGCCAAGCTGATTTTCATGTCGCATTTCACTAGGAGCCACTCCTAAAAAGTGAAAAAACACTTCAAAGGTTCAAAGAGAACCTTTCAGGATCAGTGAGGTCTATGGAGGTGAAAGAGTTACTAATTTATGACCCCATGGAACTTAAAGGTCATCTGCTCCAACTGGCCTCTTAATGATGTTATCCCCATAGGGATATTCCAAGAAATAGACACCAACCTCTGACTGAACACTCCCAATGACAGGTCAACACCAGAGGATGTTTTATTGGGAACTGAGAAATGATTGATCTAAATGGGTGAAACTGGAGATGGGTTGAGTCACCCTAGAGTGAAAGATCCTTCCAGGACCGGAGGACAGGAGATAGCTTGATTGAAAGTACCAACATATTTAATAAAGAAGTGTGTTTGCATGGGCACACACGTATGTGTGTATTTGGTGATAGTAAGAGATGGTCAACCACCACGGCCTGGAAAAGAGTCAAAGACTCTTTTAGTAAAAAGTAAACACTGGCAGGGAGAAGAGGCGGGGGGAGGGGTTAAGGCAGAGGAACTTGCCCAGGGAGAAGGCGCCTCCTGTTTAAGGGCAGACAAATCAGACTGTTAGCAGAACGCAGTATTAGAATATATTCACATCCCATTACGAACTCCTCCTGCTCTGAATCCACACTCATAAAGCAATGTCTTTGTAAGTTTGTTTCCCATATAACTCACCTACAAATAGAAAATTTTCAAATTAGCAAATTGATTTTATTCCTCAGTCACAGTCAAATATGTTAACGGGGCGTAGCATCCTGAGTCCGCCGCTCCGAAGATGAAATTTCTGAACACATAAAGCAAAAGCTACCTTACTAGGGATCTATTTGGGTAGCTACGAGCTTTGCCTAGGACGTACCTTTACTATATCCTTGGGAGCCTTAAGATCTCCTATAGCAGGAAACTACTTTTCATGATAGCCTATTTTAATCGTTTCAAATTACTAGAGCTGACTCATGTAACTTCCTGTGTTCTTGAATTGAACTTGCTTGCTAGATCCATTTCAGTTCAGATTTTTATCTCATTTCCAAACACCCCCTCACCCCAAATTCCAACTTTTCTCTTTGCTTGAAGAGTCAGTTGGTATTCTTAATCTGACTATGACTCTACTTAATACCTCTGAGCAGAAAGGAAGAGAAAGAGTTCCTTTAAAGGCATTTGGTAAATGGTACTTAATGATACTGTAAATGGATCCATTCTTCCATGCTGGTTAACTAAGGCAGTGTTTGTGTAATGGATTCCTTTTATTTCTTGCAACAATGCAAAGGACCCCGGTGAGATCAGGGACAGGACTCAGTTGGTACCTGGAGTTCTCTAGGTGGAACTTGTCTCATGTAAAAGACTTTATCACTAAAAGTCTAAGAGAAAATAATTCAAAATTTTCTGTATAAAACTATCAACTACACATGACTCTGAAGAGACGAGAACTGTTTTGCATGTAAATAAATATAAACCTGGAGATGATTGATGCCATATACCAACCTACACCAGAGCAACCTTCTGGCAGCCCAAGGCATTTAACAAAACACACAGAAAGTCATGGCTGAATATGGCTGAGATGTAACAGCGGGCCCAGAGATAAAGAAGAAAATATATTAGAACACCACCATGTTTTAGAAGACAGATAGAAGATTGTGAACTATAAATCATGAGTGTATAGACCCTGTTAAGGGCCTCCAGAAAGCTATACATATGTCTTTAAGGCTGAGAAAGGGATTTCATACAGGTGATCCACATCACAGAAATACTATCATTGGGCGCCTGGGTGGCTCAGTCGTTAAGCGTCTGCCTTCGGCTCAGGTCATGATCCCGGGGTCCTGAGATCGAGCCCCGCATAGGGCTCCTTGCTCTGCGGGAAGCCTGCTTCTCCCTCTCCCGCTCCCCCTGCTTGTGTTCCCTCTCTCGCTGTGTCTCTCTCAGTCAAATATATAAATAAAAAATCTTTAAAAAAAAAAAAAAAAAGAAATACTATCATTATTGTAATTCTTTTGTAATCAATGGATGTAGAAGCCATGGAGTTCCGGAAGCTGGAAGCGGAGTACATCCTTCCTCATACATTACTCTACCTAATGATAATGGAAAGCTTCCTGTGTGTCAACACTGTCTCATCACCTCACATCCATTAGCTCATTTAATCCATGAAGTAAGCACTATTACTATCCCCGGTTTATCTCTAAGAAACCAAAGAACAGAGAGATTTTTTTTTTTTAAAGATTTTTTATTTATTTATTTGACAGAGACAGTGAGAGCAGGAACACAAGCAGGGGGAGTGGAAGACGGAGAAGCAGGCCTCCCGCTGAGCAGGGAGCCCGATGCGGGGCTCGATCCCAGGACTCTGGGATCATGACCTGAGCCGAAGGCAGATGCCCAACGACTGAGCCACCCAGGCGCCCCAAAGAACAGAGAGATTAAGTAACCGCCCACGGTATAAGAAGCAATTAAACCAAAACTCAAACCAGGAGTTCAACTGTGATGCAATACTGCCTCTCTCGCAAATGAATATCAATTTCCAAAATCACACAGACATACGTGTGTATACATGTACACAGATGTACATGCACACATATTTCTAGATATTACATATGGATAAACTCACCTATGATGATACTTGTGCCTAGGACTTTGTACACAGTAAATACTCTAACATATTTATTTGACCCAAGTATGGAGAGAACTCTAGAATCAGAATCAAGAGATCTGCATTCTAGTCTTGCTTCTGACACTTGACAGCTGTGTGATTCAGAGTCAGCTTACCTACGGATAAAATATCAAAATGTGAAGGTAAAAAAGACAGAATGAATGATCTAAAATCTCTTCAACTCTATAATTCTGTCTTAAATCTGATTCCATTAGTACGGGGTGGAGCCCAGGTGCGGGTGTTTCTTGGAAGCTTCTCAGGTGAGTCTAACATGGCTTAGGTGAGCAGCCAGGACATAGACCCACCGGCCTGGAGGGTGGTTCTGGGGCAAACCTGAATGGTGGTCTAGTTACTCTGGAGTCAGAAAATGCCCGGGCTAAATATCAGCTCTACCAGGTATGAACTACGTGACCCTGCAAGTCTCTTAATGTCACCAAGCTTGGTCTTTATCTACAAAATGAAGAGAACTGATACCTATTTAAAATAGCTGTGAGGACCAAATTTAAATGGAAAGTACTCGCTAGACCCCAGTTTTCCCCAATAAATGTTAGCTACTAGCGACTGTACCTAGAGTGATTCAAAGAAAAAAATGTTAAAAGATACACAGAACTGAACTCAGATATACAGAACATCAGCTAGAACTATGCATTGCTAGCAAACAGATCCACAGACTGGCAGCAACAGCACAGTGAAACTTGTAAAAGAAAGAGGCCAAAGCACAGGTCTGGGCAGGACACTGAGCACAGACCAGAGAGTCCAGTGAATACAGCATCAGTAAAGAGGTAAGGCATAAGTCATCCAGCAGACTCCCGTAATAATCATACCCGGGAAGAACCTCTAATTAAAAGACCAAAATACACCAAGATGACCAAAGGTGTTAAGCCTGATTCTTTAAACCTCTAAATAAATCTCTTAAAGTCCCCTACTATTTTAAAAGATCAAGTGCCAAGCTGAAAGACATTGAACATCACTTCTCCTTGCCACTCCCAGGGTAAGGAACCTGCCTTAGCATCACTAGCCTCCCAATTACTGCGCCCGTGGAATGAATCTGAATTTGATGGGGCCGTGCTTGTGTTTCTATTGCCTGCCCATCCTCAGGTTTCTGCGTCAGAGGTCACAGAAGACCACACCATGCCAAACACCTGTCATCATTCATCATGGTGAGGTTTCTATTGTATTGGTTTAATCAGATATGTACTATCTTCTCCATTCAAATATGGAAGGGCCACTGGCTCAACCTCAACGGCAAACATTTTTTGAGTTATTTTCCAGTAGTGAACACAGATCATAGTGATCTACTGGTTGTAAAATGAAGATCTTATCCGTGCGGAGGCTGCCATGGGAAGCAGTGCGTTCTTACTGAAGCAGCACTGAACACAGGCACTGAGCTGGCAATGCATGGACTGGGTTCCAGGGTCTGGTTTCTCCACTCCCCTGGGCGCTAGACAGCAAGCTACCTAGCCTTTCAAACATTAGAAATCTCTGGAATAGGGGATAGGAAGAACTTCTAAATAAAATTTTTAAAAATAAACTTAGTATTCTGGAGTAATTTTTAGATTCAGAGGAAGGCTGGGTTTTAGACTGAGTGTCCACTTAAGAGTATGTATGTCAAACCCATTAAATATAATGTAATGTTAGCAGACAAAAACTCCAATATGTGGGAGGGAGGGAGAGGGCGGGGGAGTGGGACAGAGAGAAAAAGATGGTGGACAAACAGCTGAGCAGAGGCACAAGAAAGAGTAACTTCTTTAGTTGTAATGAATAGCAACCCAGCGATTTCAGCTTTCAGCATTATCTTCAGGAAAACCATATTAACAAATAAAATCCAGAAAACTTTTTTTAAGTCTTTTCTGAAGCCAGTTATAGACCGCTTCTTGATCAAATTCATATTTCAGAGAGGTCTGGATTATTCCTTGTGAAGTCTGGTGGCATACTGTTTTGAGTCAAAAGTAAAGAGGGTGCATGCCGTAGCAACTGCTGCTGGCTGCCTTCTGTTGTGTTTCCGGCAGCCACGCCCCAACCGTACCTGTCACCTTCCAACCGGCTCCTCGCTAAACGTGGCCATGGAATACAATTCTGGCTAAAAGAGGTAAGAAGTTACTATTCACATACAAAAAATAAAGTTGGACCCCCTTCCTCACACCATACACAAAAATTAACTCAAAATGGATTATAAACACAAACAATGAGCTAAGACTACAAAACATCTTAGAAGAAAATATCAGAGTAAATCTTTGTGACCCTGGGTCAGGCAAAGCCTTCTTAGATATGACACTAAAAGCAAGAGCAACAAAAGAATCGGTATATTGAACTTTATAAAAATTAAAAACATTGGTGCTTCAACAGACACCACAAAGAAAATGAAAAAGAAAACTCAGAGAATCAAAGAATACATTTGTAAATAATATATCTGATAAGGGACTTGTATTTAGAATGTATAAAAATTCTTACAACTCAATAATAAAGAGACAAATAACCCAGTTAAAAATAGGTAAAGAATCTGAACAGTTTTCCAAAAAAGATATTCAAATGGCCAATAAGCACATGAAAAGATGCTCAACACCAATATTCACCGGAAAACTACAAATCAAAACCACTATGAGATTGCATTTCATACCCACTAGGGTGGCTACAATAATAATAAAAAAGAGAATAACAAGTGTTGGTAAAGATTTATCCAGAAATTAGAACCTTCACACCCTTCTTGTAGGAATGTAAAACAGTACTGACCGCTACTCAAACAATAAATACAGAGCTATCGTGTGACTCAGCAATTCTACTCCTAGGAATAGTGGCAAGAAAAGAAAAATCCTATGTCCATACACAAATGTTCATATCAGCATTATTCCTAATAACCAAAAAGTAGAAAACAATCCAAATGTCTATCATCTGATAAACAGATAAATAAAACGTGGCATATCCATACAATGGGATATTTGGCAATAGAAAGAAATAAAGTATGTGATACTGTGATTTATAATAAGTATATATTTGGTCTTCTTCCCCATTTCTGGCACAGAGCTCCTAAAACCCTTGGAATTTCCTAACTGATGAGAGTGAAAAGGGGTCTTTTGTTCTGTTAATGAGGTGACTTTGGAAAGCACCTAAGGTTGGGGGCTAGTTCCCAGGAGAACCAACCCTGTGATTAGAGGGTTAGAACTTTCATTCCCCTCCCCCCTGGCCTCCAGGGAGGGGAGAGGGGCTGGAGGGTGAATCATTTGCCAATGGCCAAAGATTTAGTCAATCATGCCTGGGTACTGAAGCCTCCACAGATGGACAGGGTTCAGGAGCTTCCAGGCTGGTGGACGCATGGAGGGGCTGGGGAAGCGCATGCCTGAAGAGGGGAAGGAAGTCTCACCAGCCTCGCATGGCCTTGCCTTAGGCATCTCTTCCATCTGGCCTTTCCTGAATGATATCCTTTTGTAATAAACGATGATCCAGTAAGTAAAAATGTTTTCCTGAGTTCTATTGGCCACTCTAGCAAATTAAATGAACCCAAGAAGGGGATCATAGAAACCTCTGATTTTCAGTCAGTCTGTCCCAATTACCGGTCACAACCTGGGCTTAGCCTGTGTTGTCTGCGGCTGTCTCCAGGTAGACTGTGTCAGAATTGAACGGTAGAACACCCTACTGGTTTGTGTGGAAACAACCCCTCCCCACACCGGAATTAGGTCCAGGAACCCATTTAAGTAGATACATGCTACAACATGGATGAGCCCGGAAAACATGCGAAGTCCAAGAATCCAGTCACAAAAAGCCACATATTATATAATTCTATTTATATGAAATATCCAGAACAGGCAAATCTATAGAAAAAGCAAGTAGATTAGTGGTTGCTTAGGGCTAGGTTGTGGGGGAGTTGAGGGAATATGAGAAATTACTGTAAACGGATCTGGATTTCTTTTTGGGGTGAAAATATTCTAAAAGTGATTGTGATTATAATGGCGTAATTGTGAATGTAGTAAAAACCATTTAATTGTACACTTTAAATGCATGGGTTATATGGTGTGTGGATATTTATTTCATATTCAGTGTTACATATGAATATACATGTATATATTTATACATATGAAATTATTGATTGGTGCTTTGGGAGAAGCCCTTTAAAAGGCAACAGACTTGATTGGCTTATTCTTTCGCCTTTTTAAAAAACTGAACTTTCGTTTTTTAACTAAGGAAAAATTTATATATCATAAAATAAACAGATCTTAAATGAATAATGTAAAGAGCTTTGATACATGTAGGTATTTGTGTTTCATCGCAATCAGGATATGGACTATTTCTATCTTTCCATGTGCCTTTTTGTCAATACCACCCCTCATAGGCACTGTTTTGCTTTTTTTTTTTTTTTTTAAAAAAGATCTATTTATTTTAGAGAGTGCGTGAGCAGGTGGAGGGGCAGAGGGAAAGGGGAAAGGATCTCAAGCAGACTCCCACTGAGCCTGGAGCCCATGTGGGGTTCCATCTCATGACCCTGAGATCATGACCTGAGCCAAAATCAAGAGTAGGACGCTTAACCGACTGAGCCACCCAGGCGTCCCAAAACTATTCTTTCTAGTACCACTGATTAGTTTTGCCTTTTGAAATTCACATAAATGGAATCATACCATATGTACGATTTTTTACTAAACAGTATGTTTTTGAGATTCATCTATGTTGCTGCATTTATCAGTAGTTCATTCTTTTTATAGCTAATTAGAATTCCATTTTATCAATATAATATTGTTTATTTATCTATTTTCCTATTAATGAGTATGTGGGTTATTCTCAATTTTGAGCTATTATAGATAAAGATGCTACAAATATTCTTATACTAGTCTTTTTTGAACATACGTTTTCATTCCACTTGGGTAAATACCTGTAAGTTTAATCACTAGATCATAGGCAGGGTAAGCTGGGGGCTTAATTTTTGAAGAAACAGGCAAAAAACACCCCAAAGTGGTCATACCATTTCACACTCTATGAAAAGGTGCTAATCTACATTCTCACCAATATTTGGTGTTGCTGGTTTTAAAAATTTTAGCCATTCTAATGGGTGTGAAATGAATCTCACTGTGGTTTTAATTTGCATTTCCCTAATGACTAATACTATTGAGCACTTTCACACATGCTTACTGATTATCCATCTACAGTTGACCCTTGAACACAGAGATCGGTGCACTGACCCTCTGTGCAGTCAAAAATCTTTTGACCACCCCCCTCCAAAATTTAACTACTAATAGCCTATTGTTCACCAGAGGCCTTACCGATAAGGTAGCCAGTCAATTAACACATATTTTGTATATGTGCTATATACTGTATTATTACAATAAAGTAAGCTAGAGAAAATGTTGAGAAAAATCATTAAAAAAATACACTGCTGTGGGGCACCTGGGTGGCTCAGTTGTTAAGCGTCTGCCTTCAGCTCAGGTCATGATCCCAGGGTCCTGGGATTGAGCCCTGCGTCGGGCTCCCTGCTCAGCAGGAGGCCTGCTTCTCCCTGTCCCACTCCCCCTGCTTGTGTTCCCTCTCTTGCTGTGTCTCTGTCAAATAAATAAAATCTTAAAAAATATATATATATAGTGCTGTATTTATCAAAAAACCCACATATCAGGGGCCCTGCACAATCCACACCCATGTTGTTCAAGAGGCAACTGAATATCTTTTGTGGAGTGACTGTTCAAATCTTCTATTTTAATATTTTCTTATTTATCTTCTTTTTTTTTTAAAGATTTTATTTATTTATTTATGAGAGAGAGAGAGAAACAGCATGAGAGGGGAGAGGGTCAGAGGGAGAAGCAGGCTCCCCGCTGAGCCAGGAGCCGGATGTGGGACTCGATCCCAGAACTCTGGGATCATGACCTGAGCTGAAGGCAGTCACTTAACCAACTGAGCCACCCAGGCACCTTTATTTATCTTTTTAATATTGATTTGTAGGAGTTCTTAAATATTCTAGATATAAGCCCTTTGATAGATACATCTATTATAAATACTTTTTCCCAGTCTGTGCCTGCTTCTTTATTTTTTAAACCGTTTCTTTTCATGAGCAGAAATTTAAAATTTGATGAAACTCTAGTCATCAATTTTTACTTTTATTACTGACATTTTTTGTGGTTTGGCTACCATAAGATTGTAAAATATTCCTTTTCTTATAGAAATTTTTTCGTTTTAACTTTTACATTTTGGTTTATAATGGATCTTGAAATAATTTTTTGTGTATGGTGTAAAGTAGGAGTTTTTTAACTATGCATACCTACTGTTCCAGAAATATTTACTAAAAATATTTCCTCTTCTGCATTTAATTACATTGGCATGTTTATTAAAATTCAACAGACTTTAATATGTGGGGGGCTAAATCTGAAATTCTGTTGCATTGATCTATGTTTCTATCTTTACGCCAATACCACACCATCTGAATTACTGGACTTTTGCAGTATGTCTTGAAATCAAGAAGTGTGAATCCTCCAACAATGTTCTTCTTATACAAATCAATTTTTAGGGGGAAGTGACATCTGAACAATAGTGTGTTTTAAAATCCACGGACATGATCTCTGTCTTCTTATTTGGATCATCTTTAATTTTTCTCAGCAATGTTTTGTAGTTTTCAGCGTGGAAATTTTTCATACCTTCCATTAGATTTATTTCTCAGTATTTTTTTTTTAAGATTTTATTTATTTATTTGAGAGAGAATGAGAGAGAGAGAGCATGAGAGGGAGGAGGGTCAGAGGGAGAAGCAGACTGCCTGCCGAGCAGGGAGCCCGATGCAGGACTCGATCCCGGGACTCCAGGATCATGACCCGAGCCGAAGGCAGTCGCTTAACCAACTGAGCCACCCAGGCGCCCTATTTCTCAGTATTTCTTGTTTGATGCTATTCTAAATAAACTGTTTTCTAAAGAAATTTTATTTTTTGAATTGTTTGCTCCTAGTATATAGCAATATAATCAACTTGCTTCCTGTAACTTTACTAAATTAATCCATCACTTCTAAGAGTTGTTTTTTTTTTTTTTAAAGATTTTTATTTATTTATTTGACAGAGAGATAGAGAGCACAAGTAGGCAGAGCGGCAGGCAGAGGGAGAGGGAGAAGCAGGCTCCCCACTGAGCAGGGAGGCGGACGTGGGGCTCAACCCCAGGACCCCAGGATCATGACCTGAGCCGAAGGCAGCTGCTTAACCGACTGAGCCACCCAGGCGCCCCTAAGAGTTGTTTTGAACACTTAAGATTTTCTATGTAAATAATGATTTCATCTGCAAATAAAGGCAGATTTATTTCTTCCTTTCCCATCTTTAGCCTTTTGCTTCTTTTTCTTGTCTTACTGTTCTGACTAGGACTTCCAGTGCAATACCGAACACAAATGGTGAAAGTAGGCAAAATGATTTATCTTGCTTGGGGTCTGCTTAACTTTTAGGACCTATATATTTTCCACCAAAGTTGGGAAATTTTAAGTTATCATTTCTTCAATTTTTTTTCTGTCCACCCTCTCTCTCCTTTCCTTCAGGAAGTCCAATTATATGTTTTAGACTGATATTGTCTCATATTACTGAGTTTTCCATTTTTTTAAGTCTTTTTTCCCTTATGTTCTTCAGATTTGATAAATTCTATTAATTTGTTTTTATATATATTGACTCTTCCTTTTGCCTTCCCTAATTTGCTATTAAGCCGCATCTAATAAAATAAAAACTTCAAAGATGGCAGTTTTTCATGTCTAGAATTTTTAGTTCCTTTCTTTCTGCTGAATTCCCCATTCTGTTCTTTCATTATGACCGTGTTTTCCTTTAAGTTCTTGAACCTGTTAATAAAAGCTGCTTTAAATTGTCTGCTAATTACAACATCTGGGTCATCTCAGAGTTTCCAGTAAAACATTTTCATGTTTCTCCATGTGTCCAGTAATTTTTTATTGTACATTGGCCAAGAATATAATTTGCTATAATAAGTAAGGGTAAACGAATACTATTTAAACACAAAATATAAAAGCTACTAAAAGAAATGAAAGAGCTCTCTACATAGTCACATAGTGCCTCAATATACTAAGTTTAAAACCCAAGTTTCAAGACAATATATACATATAACAGCATGACCCAAGTTTTTAACATTTTATTTTGAGATAACTATGCAGCTGTAAAAATCCCATATACTCTACCCAGTTTATATTCTGCATACCTTCAGCACAATATCATAATCAGGAAATCGATATTGATATAATCCACAGATCTTATTCAGATCTCATCAGTTTTATATGCACTTGTGTGTGTGTGTATGTTAAGTTCTAGACAATTTTATCATACATATATTCAAGCAATCACCACCACAGTCAAGATATAGGCAGTTCCATCACAAATTTCCCTCATGCTACCCTTTCTGGAAATATAATCCATTTTTATGGAGGGAAAAATATTAGTACAGCTTATAAATGCAGAGAAAAAATTAATCTGGAAAGTTATTCATAAACTGATAAGTTTTAGAGTATAAGACTATAGGGAGGAGAAATGTTTTGCTTCTTTACAGGCTGCTGTAATGTTTGATTTTTTTTTTTTTTTTTAGAATGAGCATGCATCATTTTTTAATGTAAAAAATAAAATCTGGAAAATAAATATAATATGGAAATATCTGGTTATAAGTATAGCATAGTGAACAAATGGATAAAAGTAGAAACTTAAAGAAGAAGCATGGGGGCGCCTGGGTGGCTCAGTCGTTAAGCGTCTGCCTTCGGCTCAGGTCATGATCCCAGGGTCCTGGGATCGAGTCCCACATCGGGCTCCCTGCTCGGCAGGAAGTCTGCTTCTCCCTCTCCCACTCCCCCTGCTTGTGTTCCTGCTCTCGCTATCTCTCTCTCTCTGTCAAATAAATAAATAAAATCTTTAAAAAAAAATAAAGAAAGAAGAAGCATGATACTGAAGTATATCAAATAAGATATACTATTTAGAAATCTATTTTCCTATTATTAGTATACTGTCTCCAAGTTACGTTCCTTTATTTAAGTAAGAACTGGTCACTTTTAATACTAGGAAGAGATTCCAAAAAGGAAGAAAAAAAAAAACAAAAAAAACCACTTCAAAAATTTTGCAGAAACCTAAAAAGTCACAATAAATGGAGCTACAGTACTTATTAATAAGGTAAGAATTAGGGGACAATTAGACACTTAATAAATATCACTTGGTAAGAGTTTCCTGAGTATAATTTTAATGTTCTTTTAAAAAATCACATTACAGTACTACATTATTCCTTTAATGCTGGGCCAAAACTGTTAGCATGTGGTATAGACTCAGAATAATTTAGAGAAGAGCTTTCTGATGGTCAGTTTTCCAAAGATGAAATGGATTGTCCCAGGAGGTTAATGGGACATTAGTAATTAGTAATCAGAATTCAAACAGAAGCAAAATGCTTATTTGCAACAGGAATGTTGCAGAGGAGATTCGGGCATCAGAAATATGGTTGAGTAAGGTCTTTTCCAAAGCTAAGGTTCCAAGGGTAAACAGCACTGGATCCAGAGCCAGAAAACCCAAGATTAAGTTCTGTTTTCTCCCGTATAATTTTGGGAATCATACTAAACCTGTTCCATCATTTATAAAGGAAATGATATAAATAACAGTGCTTTCTAAATGGTAAAAGCGCTAGCTGAATAATATTATCATTTGAGGATAATGCAAGGGATACTGGGCTAAAACCCTAACAGAAGTTATTTAAGCCAGCCAGTAAGCAGATTTCTGAATGGTAAGGATCATAGAACCCATTTTTCCAGAGAGGCTGTGGAATTTTAACAAGAGATAGATATTTTCAGTATCTGTGATGACTTAGATAAAATCTTGATCTAGAACAAGAAGCTCAATTGTGATTTGAGTGTGCTTCCGTAGCTCCTAGAAACACTACGAAGAAAAGCAAAGTGACCTTTTACTGCTAATGTGGAAGTGTTACCAAATGCCATATTTAACCTTCTTTCCCACAACAAGCATAGGGTAGGCAGCTGAATGTCATTTAAGATCTAACACACACAGTAGGAACTTGACAGTGTGCTCCTGACAAGAGCTCCAAACTGGCAAAGCAAAGACCTGGGCCCTACGGCTGGATTTATTGCTACCCAACATAACTATGCTGCACTTCAAATTACTGATTTTTGGAGGTTTGGGACCGTCAGATTAAAACAGCTATTAAAAGTTCAGTTTGATTACTGTATTAGATTTCTAAGATAATAGACCTTTTCATAATTATGTGCAAATCAACCCAATAAGCAAAACACCTACCACGGTATCAATCCTCCATCATCTTTCAAATCCCCTCTTACTATCTTGACGTGACTATATACAAAGTAGCTAAATCTTAAGCCATCCATAATTAGGAGTTCACAACGCACAGAAAAGAAACTCTCATAGTTCAGTCATGAACACTTTCAGATTTTAAATATCCTAAAATCACAAATATTTATTAATTTACCTGGAATAAATGAGAACTGTTAAAGTAGAAAGAAATGGCTGGATAATTGTTTAAATAAATTTTTGTAGGCTGACTGACTGAAGAGCACTTTTACTTTCTTTTACTTAATCCTTGCTGCCCAAGAGCCAACAGTCCTCGTATCAGAAAATTTTATGTGGGTTACAATTTAAGTCACTACTGTACTTTAAACACTAGACAAAATCAAATTTCCTTCTGTTTCTGCTCATAGACTCCCATTTGTTTCTTAGCATCCACAGATTTTCAACAGAATATAAAATACAGTAACAGCAGCATACCTATTCACTGGAAGAGATTTTACTGCTACATATGATTACCAGACAATCTCCCTTACACATAAAATTACTCGCCCAGAAAAAGATCTTTTCAAGCTGACATTTTAATTAAAATGGATGCTTCTGTCTTCTTGAGCCTGCCTCCCCAAACAGAGAACTTGGGATATTTATAATTCTCTTCTTTACACACCTGCACCACACTGTATGCCTCAGGAACAAGGTGACTATCAAAATACAAAAGACTTAATACAGTCATAATCACTATTATTCTTTAGGCCAAGTGTTTTGGCAGATCCGGACTCTAGATTCTGACAGTAAATGGGGAATTCTGCATATAAATTCTGGTAAATCATTATTTAAAATATAAAAAAATGTAACAAAGAGCTTAATAAAATCCAGCAGTTTAACACTCCCTAGCAACAAACACAGGAAATCATGTTTTCCCAGGCAAAGTGCACAAACACAGCCATGATCCTTTTCAGGTTGAGAGACAAATTGGGAAGACCAATCGCCTGAATATTTTCATAGCTACTGCTCCTGAAAAGTGGTACCTCTTGCAAGGAAAGGATAGAACAAAGATCTTAATGTTGCAGGTCTGAAGGATACCCACATCAAAACCAGGTATAGTGGCCCTAACCTAAGTAGCTGGCAAACCGCAGGATGGATGTGGGCACTCTTCTGCCTAATAAAATCTGAATCAAACACTTTGCATCTGATTCTCCATGTGAGCTTTTATGCAAACTTCTAAAGTGCAAGGAATCCTGGGGTGGAAGAGCTATTCTGAGAGATTTCACATAGTTCATGTAATTAGGGAAACCACTTCCTTTGATTGTAAGTGTTCAAAACAGCTGAATTTCTCCTATCAAAGGCACTCTGTGATTTGGGTCACCTCTTTTACTTTCCCTTTCATGTTTCCCAGGATGAGAGGTGAAGCTGGAGAGCACATTATTTAGGGGAAAAAAAGATCTTGCTTTTTGTTTTAGGGATTGAACTTACACTATTCAAAAGACTGTCATTTACAATCTTCCTTTCTTTCTCACCTTCTCTTTCCTCCTCCACCAAGGCTCTTCAGTAGAACACAATCCAAAATGCCAATTTAAGGCTGATGGAAAATGGTCAGATTGTGTGTAGAAGGATTCTAATTTTCATGTTTGGGTTTAAAACATAATTAGAAAGAATTGTAGTCTGCAGGATCTTGATCTCCATATTATGAATTTTTGTTGTTCTAACAGTGGAGTAAGAAAGAGACAGGGACAGAGAGAGAGAGAGCGAGCACTGGAAAAAGGAGCCTCCTCTCCCCACTCCCCGCCCTCCCCCCCATAAAAAGCACAAGTCACCAGCAGCAAAGACTGCAGAAGAAACTATCACCCTGTTCTTTTCCTATATCCCTGGAGTATCCTTTTTCCCTAAAAGTAGAACACAGGCTTATTCAGTGAGGTGGTTCATGCTGCTCTGCTGTAGCTAATCTTAGCACTGAGGCCGTTAAGGTGTTCAATTCGACTTATTCTAAAACATCCCCGTCAGTTTAGCACAGTTAGGTTTGGCAGTGAATACACAAAATAAAAGGTAAAAAATAATTCACCGTTTACCAGCCACTTGGATGCCCATATTTCTACTGAATCTAAAACAAGATGAACAATAATATCTGTACTACAATCTCTAAGATTTTAGTTAGTTTAAATGTCAGTTCATTAAAACTCTGGATGGTTAATAAAGACTAGTGATGTTATCAGTCACATCAAGGAAAAAGGGTTTTGAACCATATGAATAAAATACGACAAAATTCTCTAGAGTGACAATAATACCACTTGCATTCATTATATTTGATTTTTACAATTCAAGGGAAATATAACTAAGCAGGAATTAAACCCATTTTATAGGTGAAGAAACTAAGTTCCAGAGTTAGCTGACTTGCCCTACATCCCGGTCAATAGGAGCAAAGTAGAAGAAGCTCTAGAAGTTTAAACAGAGAAGAATAGGGCATGGTCTCCATTGCTCAGGATCCTAAGTTTCTCTTATCACAGTCTAAAAAATCATATTAGCTTCTCCAGCAAATACATCACACTTTAACTCACAGTAAGCCAAATACAAAATGTCCTTCTGTTAAGCCATATCGTCCTCATCATCTATTTCCACTTAGCTTTCCAATGTCTAAGATGTTGCCTTCCCATCTCCTGGCTCATTGCTGTCATCTGTTGAATTCTTTTCAGATTCTTTTTTTTTTTTTTTTTTTTTTAAGATTTTATTTACTTGATAGAGAGAGGGAACACAAGCAGGGGGAGTGGGAGAGGGAGAAGCAGGCTTCCCGTGGAGCAGAGAGCCCAATGTGGGGCTCAATCCCAGGACCCTGGGATCATGACCCGAACTGAAGGCAGACACTTAACGACTGAGCCACCCAGGCGCCCCTCTTTTCAGATTCTTGATCTTATTGTGCCTTTTAACACGTCAACTACTTCTCCTACTATCATACTGAGTCAGGTGCTACCTAAATTATTAATGTCTAAGTGTTGAATAGGACATGAGTAAAATTATTTAATTCCACAAAGATTAGGTGTTCTTTACGTACTTGAAAGAGTGTGTACAGGGCGCCTGGGTGGCTCAGTTGGTTAAGCGACTGCCTTCAGCTCAGGTCATGATCCTGGAGTCCCAGGATCGAGTCCCGCATCGGGCTCCTTGCTCAGCAGGGAGTCTGCTTCTCCCTCTCCTCCTCCTCCCTCTCATGCTCTTTATCTCTCATTAAAAAAAAAAAAAAAAGTGTGTGTACAAATTCACCTAATTTGTACATGGAAACTTTATTTCGATATTTTTATTGCAGCAGCAGATAAATTTTGCCTTCCACACTGCAATCCATCCTCTTTGTTCCTATCACTATTATGATCCTTAGCGTGTTTTTGAGCCAAAATGTATTGAGCACTTGCTCTATGCCAAGCATTGCATTGAAAACCTTGCCTTCCCCCGAAGGTACTCTGAGGTAGGTGCTGGTAGTGTCCTTACTTGAGACCTGAGGACACAGGGCACAAAGACTATGCTAGTCAAGCGGCTGCGCAAGGGATTCCAACACAGGTCTGACTCTGGAACCCACACTTCAATCCACTGCCTCTGTATGGAAGGTGTTTGTCTACAAGCTTCTCTCTCCCGGTTCCACTGTAAGATCCCTGTGGCTCCTCCAACATCCACCAAGTTCTGGCGTAGATCAAGTCCTTAATAAATGGCTTCTGAAGTAAGGTGAAATCACAGCACAATAAGGATGGAGAGGGCGCTACAGCCTAAATAAAAGGTTTAAAAAAGACAACACACCTGTCTCCAAATATCTGAGGGCTGCCAGGAGGATGTGCCGGACCCAATTTATTCGGTACCAGTGGACAGTACTGGAATCAATGGACCGAGTTAAAGGGTAGCAAATTCTAACTGAAACCAACTAAGGCCTTTAAAAGAGAACACCACAAGAGAAAAAAAAAGGGTGCCTTACTATAAGGTTCCTATTATCAGTGGTATTTAAAGTGTCCAGATGACCAGACAATGGGGGGAAATAACCCCATCCTGAGAATCTCTGGTTAGGGTAGACCAGTAGTTCCTAAACACCAGTCCACTGACCTGCTAGATCAGGGATAAATGTTTCTTATACACACACACTAGGCTCTACTCTGGAACTGCTAAATCAGAATCCTCAAAGTAGGACCGAGCTATGTGTATATTAACAAGCCCACTAGGTCATCCTGATGTGCAGCCAAAATTAGGAAGACCGGACTTGTGAGGTTCTTCTCAACTTTAAGCTCTAATTTTATGAAGATGTGCTTTCATTTGTCTCTTCACTTTATTATTACTGCAGTTAAACTTCTGAAGTACTACAGACGTTATGGTCCCTGACTGACTCTCTTTACACCAAACTCTCCTTTCACTTTGTCCTTTCTGTTAACAGTTATTGTGAGAGCTTTTTCCAGGAAGTCAGTGTCCACTTGGAGTTTCCCAGTTGCGCGTCATCTTTCTACACGTTACCCAATCTGTTTTCAGATCCGAGCCACTTTTGTGACGATGCAGAAAAACAATGACATCAGCTTTATGGGTGAAGGACTGTGAGACGTTTACATCGCTTCGCTATGGTCTTCTAAAATTTAGAAGTTACATATAAAATCTGTATTCTTGGGCGCCTGGGTGGCTCAGATGGTTAAGCGTCTGCCTTCGGCTCAGGTCATGATCCCAGGGTCCTGGGATCGAGTCCCATATCGGGCTCCCTGCTCCTTGGGAGCCTGCTTCTCCCTCTGCCTCTCTCTCTCTCTCTGTCTCTCATGAATAAATAAATAAAATCTTAAAAAATAAATAAATAAATAAATAAAAAATAAAATAAAATCTGTATTCTTCACCATACTTCCCCCTCTTAGAATACACAAATATTTAGGTCAAACATTCAAAAATAATGTTCCCGGGGCACCTGGGTGGCTCAGTCGGTTAAGCGTGGGACTCTTGATTTCGGCCTAGGTCATGATCTCAGGATTGTGAGACTGGCCGGGGTGGGGCTCCACACTTAGTGGAGTCTGCTTTATTCCCTCTCTCCCTTTACCCCTCCCCACGCAGTCCTCTCTCTCTCTCTCAAATAAATAAATCTTTAAAATAATAATTATAATAATGTTCCTTAAATTTCATGTAACTCCATCACCTTCGTACTAAAAACTTACTGAGGACTCTGTTGAAATGAGCCAGTTTTTAATCAATAAATATTTCTGAGTGCTTACTGTATGTAAAGTGCCACTGGGAGGTGGGAAATGGAAGATGAAAAGCGATCCATAGTGCATATTCCTAACATTTGTCTAATGCTTACTATGTGCGTTTTCTCTTGCAATTCCTGCAAGCCTATGAGAACTACCAATCTTCTCTCTAGCTTGCAAATGAAGAAAGTGAGACTTGGTGGTGAAGTCACGTGCCCTGGGGCACTAAGCTGGTAAGTGGACCGGCTGCAAGAGACTTTACCCCAGGACGACCACTTCCGAGCCTGTATTTCCAGCCACCGCACTACGCGGAGTCCGTACTGCTAACCACGCCGCTCCACGTCCCGATGAAGGAAGGGTTAAGGCTCACAAAAGCAGCCTAAGACAAGTGCTCCAGAGAGGTGTCAGCAGAGTTCTATGAAAACACAGAGGGAAAACTGAACTCTGCTGGGGAGGGGGGGGAGGGTTGGAAGAGCTTTTAAGGACAGGTATTTTAAGGACATCAGGCTCCTGACTGCCTGGGAGCGGGTAGAAGCGCTGGAGGCAGGAAAGCACACTGCCCCTTTGGAGAACATTCTGTCCTCTCCCGAAGCTGATACACAGCCTGCAGGAGGGGAAGGTAGCAGGAGAGTGTGGAAATTTTGTTAAAGGGCCTAATGTCACCTTAAGGAGTTAGAATTTATTCTATGGGTAATGAAGAACTATCAAAAGTTTCTGCTGCAGAAATGACATGATCTGATCTGTTTTTCTTTCTTTCTTTTTTTTTTAATTTGGTATCCATATGGCAGACGGATCAGAAAGGGAAAATAGCCAGATTCTGGACGGAGAGATAATAATGAATTAAGAGAAGCAGAGATGGAGAGGAGAGCACCAATTCCAAACAAAAACAAAACCAAAAAGCCCCACTTTCCGTTGTCAACAAAATTTACATGGCTAAGAATACAGCTAAAGGAGAACCCATTTCCTCAGAAGCTCTGTCTTTCCATTCCAGGGACTTTGTTTTGGAATGCATTCCATTAGAGATGAGAATTCCCCTGGGGAGGGCTGGGGGTGAGATGGGGGCTCTCTCCAGGAAATGGAGGGATTAGAATTGGTCTTGGTTGCAAAACTACTCTCAGACACAGGGGAGGACATGAAATCACATCAAACCAGTTAGCTGCCATCCTTACCACTGCTTCTATTAGTTCTTAAAACTCGCTCCTTTTCCAAATGGTTTTCAATAAACTCAGAGGCCAGCCAAGGGTCCACAACACCGAGTGCATCCGAGCAGACCCTCAGAGGACCTGCCTCCCGCTGTCCCTCTGTCATCCTTCCGTATTTCTACACTTGATTTTTTGAGATTTATTTATTTGTGATTAAAATATCTTCTCTTAAGAATATCTAAATGCCACATCACTTTCTAGCTGAAATGATGAATTCTGCACTGCTACGGTTGTTAATTGATACTCATTTTGAAATGTGTTTTTCTTTTCACTGACAATTTTGAAAACAATTTATAAATGTGACTGGTTTAATGGTTCTCATCTCTGGATGGTTTATTTTTCACTCCACCTCAAAACGAAACTGTTGAATTCCTAAGCAACTCTTTCCCCATCTCCATCACACTGGGTATCCATGGCAACATGTCCTGAAGAACTGGTACACTGTGGCATTTCATTGTTTAATGGAGCACCTAATGTCAATTACTATACATGGAACTTTATATGTGTGTGTATTACTTAATCTCCTTTATATTCTATAAGGCACATAGGATAGCCCCTGAATTCTCCGGAGACAATGCATTATCTCCTCTAGCGGATAAAAGCCAGAGCAGAAAAACAAAATGAGCGTATGCACAAGGATGATTTAAGATCTCTGGCCTGCTGGTGGCTCTGCTATTTTCTCCAACTTAGACGACACAGCCAACGGTTTTATCCAGGCAGACAAAAACTCTGTACAAATGCCACTACTATGTGAAGTAATTATAATCCCTAAGAAACTGTATGCACATTGTTTTCAAAGGTGCCTAGAGACTAGTCAAAATCTCAAACAGGCCTCTTGTGTTAGGCATTACCACATTTCAACAGAATTTTGGTAGATTCTCAAATCTTGTCAAACTCTGAACCCTGGTGCGGCTGAAGTTTTTGTTTTTTTGTTTTTGCTTTTTAAAGATTTTTTTTTATTTATTTGACAGAGAGAGACACAAAGAGAGGGAACACAAGCAGGGGGAGTGGGAGAGGGAGAAGCAGGCTTCCCGCTGAGCAGAGAGCCCGATTTGGGGCTCGATTCCAGGACCCTGGGACCATGACCTGAGCCGAAGGCAGATGCTTAATGACTGAGCCACCCAGGCACCCCGAAGTTTTTGTTTTACACTGATATAATGACACTCTAGTGGTTGAAACAATCATCAGCCTAACTGTCCCTCTCACACTGCTGATCTCATTTCATCTACTAGACAGTCGGGGCAGAAATGCAAAGTCCACCCCTGCAGAGCACTCTCCTGGCTGGGTGTTCAGCGCCTGTCCCAGCCCCATCACACCCTCTCTGGGCATCCCTGCGGACTAGCACACTTTGGATGGGATCCAACACATTCTCCTGTCATATGCCATTCTGCTCTTTAGTGAAGGTGTATTTAAATTTCGAACTGGAAGGAGTCTCATCATTTTTACCATTCTATTTTTTAACCCTTTCATTTTACAGAAGGGAACCAGAGTGGTAAAGGATGCTTCCAGAATCTAGGACAAAAACATGAATGCTGCTTTCTACTTGACAGCATAGAAATACTAGTCTCATGATGCTTTTTGTGCCCTTTTTTTTTCATATATAGTAACAGAAATTAAGTGGGTATCATCTCAAAATAGTTCTTCATTGGGGCACCTGGGTGGCTCAGTTGGTTGGGTGTCCAGCTCTTGATTTTGGCTCAGGCCATGATCTCGGGCTCCTGGAATCGAGCCCAGCATAGGCTCTGCACTCAGTGGGGAGTCTGCTTGAGATTCTCTCCCTCTCCCTCTGCCCCTCCTCCCACTCATGCTCTCTCTAAAGTAAATAAATCTTAAAAAAAAAAAAAAACAGTTCTTCATTAAGCATATATATATTGGGTATAAGATGCTTTCTTGGGGGGAAAAAAAAAAAACCAACAGTGATATACTATGGACACTTTTCCATGTCAATAAATATGGATCAGGATTGTTGTTTTCCTTACCAGCTTAATTTTCATCAAATGGGAATACCAGAACTGATTTACCTGGTCCTCTGTTGAACACCTCAGTTGTGTCTAATTTTCCATGGCTATAAAAACATCACTGTACAATTATACATTTACCAGATGCACCTGTTGACCCATAACCTTCGGATATATTCTTAGTTGTGAAATGCCTAGTCAAAAAATACACATGTTTTGGGGCGCCTGGGTGGCTCAGTCAGTTAGGCGGCTGCCTTTGGCTCAGGTCATGATCCCAGGGTCCTGGATCAAGCCCCACATCGGGCTCCCTGCTCAGCGGAGAGCCTGCCTCTCCCTCTTCCTCTGCTGCTTCCCCCTGCTTGTGCCTACTCTCTCCCTCTCTCTCTCTCTGTGTTGAGTAAATAAATAAAAATCTTTAAAAAAAACCACGCATGTTTTGATACATAATGCAAAGAGGCACTTTAGAAGTATATCAACTTATGCTTCTACCTACAATTTAAGAGAGTATCCATCCTCACTAGTAGTGAGAATTTGCATTAGTCTTTATCAACAGTGAATAGTCTATTTTTTCGTGAAAAGTCCCTTCAAGTCCTTTTTATATTAGTGTGTTTGGCCCTAAGTTCTTGACTCTACTTAAATGGGTTTTGACTCTAATTTCTAATTATGTATAAATTTTCAAAAGGCAGTTTCAACTTAGTATTAATAGGTCAAATATAGTAAAGTTTCACTTCAAAATACCCCCAAATCCCTTAAGGAAAGCATTTGTGAAATCACAAATGTAACCATTATGCCATTATGAACATAAAACTCACTGCCAGAGACCTGGGCCCCAATCTCCGCTCTCCTACCCAGCACCTAGTGATCGGAGACAAGTTATTTCATTCTCTGTGTTTCAATTTTATCATATGTCAAGCTGGCAACAATGTTGAATTTCACGGATTCTAAGATGTACACTTCCTTCTCCAGGTATCACTAGCATTAAGGTCGTATGAAAACGGGTGTCCCCCGACAACTTTCACAGGCAGCCTTTTCTCTTTCGTCGTGGTACATACAGTAATGGCTCATTTTAAATGAAAAGCACCTTAGAGGGCGCCTGGGTGGCTCAGTTGGTTAAGCGACTGCCTTCGGCTCAGGTCATGATCCTGGAGTCCCGGGATCGAGTCCCGCATTGGGCTCCCTGCTCGGCAGGGGGTCTGCTTCTCCCTCTGCCCTCTTCCCTCTCGTGCTCTCTCTCTGTCTCTCATTCTCTCTCAAATAAATAAATAAAATCTTTAAAAAAAAAAAAAGAAAGAAAAGCACCTTAGATTTAATGAGACACGGTAGGACCAACCTCACAGGGCTGTGGTCAGGATGAAATGACATGAGGCATCTCTGAGTTTTAGCACAACAAACACTCCAGGAATGTTACTCATTACTGATGCAGTGTTACACAGTTCTGTAATTTTGTTTTTAATGTTTAAGATTTCTAAAATTGAGTTGAAGAATGTTTTTTAGTTCCTTGAACCATATTTTATTGTAAAACAGTTGAACATCCTTCATTTTAAAATTATTACAGATAAAACAGGTGCTAGTATAATAATGTCCATTAAAGGAAATCCTATTTGAGCAGGAAGTGATCTATTACCTTGCACTTTTAGGAAAGAATCGCTCAGTAATATCTTAAAATCATGATCTCAAACAGTCGCCAAATAGCTATGGGAAAAAATAATGCAAAGAACAGTGTGGACACTTTCAATTACAGTCAGTGTAACCGTAATGTTCCCCATCTGCTGCTCTGTCACGGGATCCGTTGCGTATGCACCACCACACAGCACTGCTCCCTGGGACTTACAAGGACGAAACTCCTCACGAGAAATCCTGGGGAGGGCCGCAAGCAGGAGTGTGAGAAAAACCTAGTATTAGAGGGAAAACTAACGTTCTCTTGCTCTTTCAATAATTTTCATGAATTTTTCTGCCACAAAATGAACTCACTGAATCTCTCTCTCATTGGAGTCGAGAGGAAATGTAGAACCAGGCGTGGGAAGGTCTCCACGAGCTGTGCTTCAGCTCACAGGGAGCCAAGACGGCCTGGGTTCAAGTTTCAGATCTACCCCTCACTATGTGCCTTTGGGCAGTAAGTTCACTTCTCTGCATTTCTTTACCTGTGTGTTGGTCACAATACCTAACTCACTAAGCTGTTACCTATGCTCACGGAGTGCTGGCAAATGGGAAAAGTTTAATAAAGGATTTTGAATATTATTACTAGTTGTTATGTGTAAATTATGGGGCTTCTGACTTCATCTCTTACTTCTTTTGCCCAAATTTAGGGCAATTTTTACTAACATTGTATTCCAAATCAATATATACATTTCTGGGGTGAGAACTTTCCTCCTCATCTCATTTAGGAATTAGGCGTTTTTTTTTTTTTTTAAAGCTTCCCAAGAAAGAGGGTCTAAGGTTTGTTTACTAAAAGCGTACATTTTAGCTTTTTCTCCTATTCATACCAGTTTTCATCATTTTTCTTCCCCACCAAGAACTCAAAATATAAACATGCTTATTTTCAGCTGGGGTCCTAAATTTGAAAGATGCTAATTCTAAAGGTCATATTTTTAATGGAATGCTCAGAAAAGCAAAATTCTGCTTCTAAGCAAATTATTTACAAAAGTATTTTTCCTCTCTTTCCCCATTTTGAACAGCACAACAAGTCTTAAAAGAAAGGGTGAAAGAGTAGTAAATTGTTACATTATTTAACTATGAACAGAATGTTTAAATGAGGTAGGAAGGGGCGCCTGAGTGGCTCAGTCAGTTAAGCGCCTGCCTTAGGCTCAGGTCATGATTCAGGGTCCTGGGATAGAGCCCCGCATCAGACTCCCTGCTCAGGGGGCAGTTTGCTTCTCCCTCTGCCCCTGCCCCCCACCCCACCCCCAATGCTTGCTCTTTCACACTCTCATTCTCGCTCTTTCAAATAAATAAATAAAATCTTTAAAAAAAATAAATGAGGTAGGAAAATGGAATGCAGGAATGAGAGTTTATAATCAGTGTATGTCCATCCATCCACCTTTACATTCTTTCTTAGGCTCACTGAAGAAATCAGAGGGAAATGACCACTCGGTGGTCCTCTGCAATTAAAATTTGCTTTCTTACTCCGTATTTGTTTTGCGATCAAAATCCTGGTGTTTACTAAGTGGTTATAATGCTAGTCCCTACTTCCTCTTGCTGTTCAAAAAAAAAAAAAAAAAAACACTAGAAAACCAACCCAGATAGGATTGTGGTTTGGCGAGAAAATAAATGTCCATTTTGAAACCACATGGCTGGCACATAAGTGAACAATCCTTGCAGGCTCCATTTCATTTTCTCAAATCGAGAAAACACAAACCTCCTACTCGTTGTAGTGGCCAATGGCAGGGTTAAGCATGGGGCTGCTGCCTATGCAAATATTTACCCTGCTCTTCTCAGCAAGCTTCACTGTCGCAAATGGTCTGCCAGAGCTTTCTGCAACTGGAGCTCTCTCTCCTGGACTGACCAAAGAAATAGGAAATGAATATTCTCTTTGTAAAGAAGCCTGCTTTGTTACTTTGGGCACCAGCGCTGGGAAACCCTAGCATCCTCTCTGTCATGTCCTCTGCCGGGCATTCTATTCCCTGCTATACAGCACCAAATCCAAAACTCTATACTCTAATTTATATAAATCCTATGGAAGTACCATGGGCAAAAACCTCACACAAAGTGCTTTTAGAATAGACATATTTAGAGACGACGTCTCGTTCTTTGGATTAAACGTATTAAAAGTTCCATAGAGAAATTTAATGATGTTGCTTCAAGGCATTTGTCTTTAATCATGCTAGTGGTATAGTATAATGCACACTGCACTGCGTAATGTACATTGTACTGTATAATGCACTGTAAAACAGAACTGAAGCTATACATCCCTCAATTTAGAAAATTAAAAGAAAAGAAAGCCTTTTGAGAAAACTCCTCTCTGGAATGAAATGCATCTTCTCTTCTATTCTTCAGTGTGTACTGATATTTTGAGTGTTAGACCATACTTGTACATTCAATAACATAAGGTTCTATTTGCAATGAACATATCTGAAATTTGACTTTGTTTTCTATTTTCAAACTGTGAGGAAGAGGCTTCTAGGCAGGAAAACACAAGTAACTGAGGCTGCTACCAAGGTAATCTGAGATCTTTGTTTTGCTGTGATGAGAGCTAAAAAGCCATAAAACAATATACATTCTTTAGTTATAGTCCCAGGAATCATGGGGATATTAATGATCTGAAGACTGAAATACATGGGCAAGAATTTATTACACTGAGGGGCGCCTGGGTGGCTCAGTTGGTTAAGCGACTGCCTTCGGCTCAGGTCATGATCCTGGAGTCCCTGGATCGAGTCCCGCATCGGGCTCCCTGCTCAGCAGGGAGTCTGCTTCTCCCTCTGACCATCCCCCCTCTCATGCTCTATCTCCTTCTCTCTCTCAAATAAATAAATTAAAAAAAAAAAAAGAATTTATTACACTGAGAAAGTGCTTTCTTTTAGGAGGTTAGATGTGTGACATTCTACAAGGGATCTATTTAAAAGTGAACAAAACATGCACATCGTCCACAAAATACATAAACAAATGACTAGGCAATTGATTTTCAATGTACGAAGAAAAAACGATACATCCATTTCTTCTCAAAATGACCTGGTACTTTATATAAAGACATGCCAGGTATGAATTAACTGCCTCTCAGTTCTGCGCCTACACTTCGCTCTCCTTTGTAATACTTGAGCTGGACCCTGTAGGCACTTCTCCTTAGTGGGTGTCCTTTTAGGCTTTGTTAATACAGGCATGGGAGGGTCACTGCAAGGCAAATCAGAGGAAGGGGCTTCTCTTCCCTGCTCCTCAGCTCTTCCCAGGCTTGCAGGGGAGATCCAGGGGAGCTCGGCCTCCAGCAAGCTTCCCGGCGCCCGGGCAGCTGGACTCTTGAGCCACACCCTAAGGGGCAGCTGCCTGCCCACCAGCGCTGGCCCACAGGTAACGCAGCGAGGGGCTGCTGGGGAACGTAAGCCGGCAGCCCGGCAGGCCTGGGAACCGGACTGGGCGCACGCGGCCGCGGTCCACTCCACCATCGCCTGACACAGCCCCAGCGTCTCCAGCGTGGCTCCATCACAGCCGGCTTCCCGGAGTAGTGGCCCTCACCGCCAGGGAGCTGGAGCGTTGAGTAGTTTGCCGTCTTTCACTAGTTAATAATTCTCTGTATTAATTTTCCTGACTAATACAGAACTGGTACAGGGTGTGGTCCCAGGCTACAGACCCTCAAAAATAGGATTTTAGGGTTTGCTCATACGCTTGGACAGGAATGCAGGGGGCGGTTTCCTGTCAATGAGAAATGGGATATTAATAATCCACAGCCTAAAGTGGCATCAAAATCAGTCATGTTCACATCTGTGATTAAATGCACGGAGTTCCAACGGAAACAAGGCCCGACAGAGTGGCTGCCGCCCTTACGGCAGCCATGATGAACAGAAGGGTTGTGGGGAGGACCGGAGTCTTCTGAGAGCAAGGAGGTATTTACCAAAAGAAAATGACAAGTTCAGGTCCTTTAATCCCCAGTCCAAGTCATAGTCTAAGAACCACAACGCTTCCATAGCGGATCTAAATCTTTTTTAACTGTAGCCACAGGGCCGATATTTCCAGAAATCAAAAACAAACTTTATTGTGTGTGTTGCTGAATGACAACATCAGTTGAATTCACAACCTCACCAAGTTCCTCCTGGGGAAGTCAGTGTACTGATTGGAGAAGAATGGGACGTGACACCTGGAAAGCGGTACATCTGCTTGGATTCAAGATGAAACTCACAATTTCAAACCTTAAAGTCATCCCGAGGCTCCCCTACCTAGGGAGGTAGCTTGTCCTCCTGTGTCTCAAGAGACTAGCTTTCTTTTGCTGGAAAACTGCTGGATAGCCTCGCCTGGAGAGGACAAAGGGATGCTTGTTCTTCTCAAGACCTGCCATAACCACCCACTGTTCTCAAATTTTAACATGCTTCAGAGGGTCAGGTACATAGTACCACCCAGAAGAAAATAATTTACAGCCAAAAAAACTACAAGGTTTTTGTTAATATATATTGGAAAAACCCAGGGAATATGTGGGGGGAGTAAATACCAAAGGTGTTAGAGGAGGGTGGGACTACATAGATCTGCCTGATCTCATGGATATGGATGCATTTCCTAGGGATTCCAGGTTAATGCATTAGCTCATGAAGCCAGAAGTGTCTTAATAGCTTACTTGGGTGGTTGACTGAAACTGGAGCCCAATGGTAGCCTACATGTAATAAGGCTGAGATGCCAGGGCTTCCCTGCATGATATGGAGGAAGGAATCTAAAGGCTTAGGAAGAGAAGAAAGTTGGAGTGGATTTATCCTATGCACACTGCATCTCCACCCACCTACCCCAACTACATCTCCTGAGAAGGACCAGAGACTCTCCTTGCACTAAGACATTGAAAAATACATTAAAAAGCAATACGGCATCTCTGAAGAACTCTGGCCATTCTCATTTGTAGACCAGGTATGACCACAGGAGATGCTACCACTGACAGGGATGGAGACTCTGCGTGAGCCCAACAACACGGACTTCCCCTGCATCGAAAATGAACAGCAGTAACGCCTGTCACTGACCGAATCTTCACCAGTTGCCACATGCATGCCTCCTTCACCATGACAGTCTTCCACACTGCGCGGCTTCTGTGGGAGAAACCATTTCGCAGCAAAGGAAGTACAGCAATGGGCTCAAACACCTGGGATTAACTGGTCTCACCACATATCAATTCACTCAGAAGCAGCTAGCCTAACAGAAAGGTGGAATGGCTTAGGAAGTCTGGGTTATATCATCAAGTTGAGAGAACATCCTAAAAGCATTTCTGACTTAGAGGATGAGGCATATGCTTTGAATCAGAGGCCACTGGATCTGGTAATCAAGAAAGGCTGGTGGAGGGGCCTTTGTGGACCAGCTTCAGCCAACCACATCTAACCAGGCTCAGTCGGTTAAGTGCCCAACTCTTGGTTTTGGCTCAGGTCATGATCTCAGGGCCGTGAGACAGAGCCCGGCCTTGGGCTCTGCACTCAGTGTGGAGTCTGCTTGAGATTCTCTCTCTCTCTCCCTCTCCCCTGTCCCTCCCCCCTGCCCCACTTGTGCACGCACTTGTGCGCTTTCTCTCTCTCTAAAATAAATAAATAAATCTTAAAAAAAAAAAAAAGGAAGAAAAGAAAGGGAAGTGAGAATGGTTCCTATCACTATTGTATATAATCATCTATTCTCAGATTATTTGCTCCCCATCCCAACAACTTTGAGCTCTGCTGGTGTGGAGGTCTTAGCTCCCAGTGACGGAAATTTTTCCACCAGGGGACACAATAATGATTCCAGTGAACTGAAACTGGATACTGCCACTTGGCTATTTTAGCTTTTTTATGTCACTGAGCCAACAAGCAAAAAAAGAGTTTCCTCTACTGACCAAAGCGATGGATCCCAATTACCAAAGGAAAATTGGGTTGTTGCCAAACAGTGGGGGCAAGGAAGTCTAAGTCTGAAACCCAGGAGATTCTATGGGGTGACTCCTAGTACTTCTATGCCCAAGAATAAAAGTTAATGAAACACTGTAACAACCAATAACAGGCAGGACTACTGAGGACTCGGAACCTTCAGGAATGCAAATCAGGTCACCCCAGCAGGTAAAGACTCCCAGCCAGCTGAGGTTTTGGCTGAGGGGAAACTGAAATAGAAAATGAGGAGTGGAAGAAAGCCAGAGATCGTGACTAATTACAGAAATGAGGACTGTAAATAAGGATGGTAGTAGCTTTGTGTATTTTTCCTTTTGCTTGGTATCTGTATATCCATATCTAAATATATACCCTTATTTGTGTACATCAACTATTTCTTCTTTTTCTTCTCCTTATTTTATCTTTTTCCTAGCTTTACTGAGGTACGACTGACAAATAAAAATTGTATATATTTAAGATACACAATAGGATGGTTTGATATACATAGACATTGTGAAATTACCACAATCATGCTAATTAACACATAACTGTCATCTCGCATGTGTGTGATGAGACCTCTTAAGATTGACTCTTAGTAAATTTCACATTAGTATTAACTATAGTCACCATGTTGTATATTAAGTCTCCAGGACTTATTTATCTTATAACTGAAAGTTTGTACCTTACATACCACATTTTCTTTATCCATTCATCTGTCAACAACACTTAGGTTGTTAGGTTGTTTCCATATCTCAGCTACTGTGAATAATGCTGCAATGCACATGGGAGTACAGATTTCTTTTCAAGACAGTGATTTTACTTCCTTCAGACATACACCCAGAGGTGGGATTGCTGGATCATATGGTGGCTCCATTTTTAATTCTTTTGAGGAACCCCATACTGTTTTCCATAGTGGCTGTGCTAATTTACATTCCCACCAACAGTATATAAAGGTTCCCCTTTCTCTACATCCTTGCCAACACCTGTTATCCTTTGACTTTTTGATAACAGCCAGACTAGCATGTGTCAGGTGGTATCTCACTGTGGTTTTGATTTGTATTTCCCTGATGATGAGTGATGTTGAGCATCTTTTCATATACCTGTTGGCTAACTGTATGTCTTCTTTGGAAGAATGTCTATTTCCTCCATATTTTACATACACGTTGTTAGAGGTTCACTTTATGATTTAGATTTTAGGTAAGAGAGTATTCAGTGGGACTATGATGGACTTCAAAGAGAAATTAATAAAGTCAGCAATGGATACAATGACTATTGGCACCGTGTGTCTCCTTATTTGCAGGAAAGGGTAAGAACTTCATTTGTACGGAGGATAGCTGACCTTAACTGGTAAAAGCATAGCGTTGTTTCGTTATTATTTGGAAGTTCAAATGTGCGTAAAGGGTATACAGAGAAGCCAAGCAGCCAAAGGCAAGAACTGTGCCAGTTAATAATTTGCTGCGTCTCAGCACCCTATCTATCGCTTTGTGTTCTGCCTTGTGATACCGGAGCTAGCCCCCACAAACATTTTTCCTTTGCCACCTGGCACAAGGTTAGGCTGTGTCAGTAAAGGGCACTGGAGGGACACTGCAAGGCACAGCAGAGGAGGAGACTTCTCTTCCTGCTTCCCGTGGGACTTTTTTCCCACTGGCCATGGTCACCAGCAGCACGGGCCAGATCCAATGCTACTCACCCTCAAATGTTTTACTAGCACCTCCGTGGCAAGACTCTGTGGACCAGCTTCAGCCAACCATATCTCACCAGGCGGCTTCCTGCACACCGGCCCCAGCCATGGCACCACAGAGAACAAGCAGCCCAGCGGACGGCTACCTGCCAGCCGGCTCCAGCCTGTGACGGCACAGCAGAGCCCTCCAACGTCCAGTGGGCTACAGCCAGATCCTCTCCAGGGGGGTCTACGTTCTACGTCTGTTCCTCCCTGCAGTATTCTCCCTAAGCTCTAGAGGTGGTAGCTGCCCCCTACATTTGCTACTCCTATACTCTTTAGAGGCCTTTGATAGTTAATAGCAGTTGACCCTTTGCTAGTTGGTAATTTTAGTATTAAATGTGCACTGTTCAAATTGCGGGTATGCTTTCTGGCTCTTGACTGGATCCTGACTGATAGGATCTACTGTTTTGTACTGAAGAATCTCCCATATCGTGGTATTACCCTTGGGACTGGATTTACTAAATGTACAAACTGTCCTTTCAAAACTTAATTACAACTTGAAAATTATTTTGATCATATTTCCAGTAAGTAACAGGAAGTTGTGATTTCTTGAATGAAAGAAGACAGTCTGAAATCAAGTCTAACATACCATGATGACGCAGATGCAAACAAGGCTGGGGAACGGGCACAATCGCTACCAGCTTCTAAGTCAAGCCTTGCCATTAAGGACTCTCACCGTCCAAGAATCCAGGACGTCTCTTTGTCGAACGGAGTCTCCATTGCACGCTTTACCCTGTAAGATCACTGTATCCGGAACAAAGGCTTGTAAAAAGCTGAGGGGAAGTGTGTTGGCTGTGCTGTGGGCATGCATGTGGCCCCTGAGTGTTCGTGGCCACAGGGATCAGATTTAGATGCACGGGGAACCCGCGTCACCAACACACAAGATAGTTATAGGTGACATTTTTTACTTGCTGCTTTTTCTAAATTGCTCCCCTACCACAAACCCATAACACAGGGACAAGAATCTGGAAGTAATTTCAAGAAACTAAGAGGGCCATAAAACTCTGTGGTTAGTTCTTGTTCCCCCAACTAGACTCACTACGTTACTAACCTCAGATCTTATTCTCTGAGGCACATCTATTTAAAGAAAGATTTTTATCTCCTTCAATGTAAACAATACGATAAACTAAGAATTATTCTGACTTCAAGGAAAATGGAATTACAAAGAGAAAAGAAACAGAACCTAATTAATCTTATGGTCTGCTACATGGCTAGATAATATGCGAGCCAAAAAGAGCTGGCCTCAGATCGTATGCTTTCAGGTTCAAAATTTTCTGATGATGATTGTATAAAGAACAGAAAACCCCTTGAGGCAAATCTCCTGCCATACCAGAGACTTAGATCTGCATTCTTGTCACATCTCTCTCCATTTATCACTCTCCCAAGCACCTGCCATCCATTCTCCCGTCCTTACCTTGACTAACGGCAGGTATATCGCTCTAACTAAACAGAGAAGGCCTTTATATAACTTAGGTGTTTTCTAATATGCCTTAGGGGGAAAGAGGACAGTGTCTCATTATTAGGTGCCAGAAGAGATTAATAAAAATTTCCGTAGCTAAAAATGATTTATGTCTGTTTGCCTCATTCAGATGCATTTTCTAGATAAGCACTCCTCTAGACTGTCCTAATATTTGGTCGGTCCTGTATAAGCTTGGAAATTCGTAATCAGTTCTTCTGTACAATTAAGGATATTTATGTTACAATCTAAAAGGTAAAATTTTATTAAGAAAATAAGTAGCAAAATAGATGACGTGTGTGAGAACCTTGGTATTATTTTCATGTAAGGGTAAATCATCGAGAAGCCAATTCATATACAATCTTACCTTTTTACTATTACAAACGTCATCATTTTTTAAAAAAAAACTCTTCAATCAAACCAAAAATTAAATATACCAATGCATTTAACACTCCTTATGCTTTTGAAAAAAAATCCTGAAAGAGCTGAGGGTGGGAGAAGCCTTTCAATGGAATGGAAACGTCTGCTAATATAATATTCTACCATGTATAAGACGTTACGTGTTTTACATCTTTCGCGATCACAGAAGCAATAAAAGTAAAAACAAGAGGAATGTGCACAGCCTGATCATTCCAGAATTTTCAAAGAAAGGTTTTTTTCTTAGAGTAGTTTTCCTCACAGGGATAACAGAGGTCAGAAGAGAGAGCTTCACGTGGGAGAAGAAAATGGAAAAGAGACAGTGATCTTATCACTGTTCTTGGTTTTCGTCTCATTCCTTTATTGCCACTGCAATAGTGGAACAAAAGAATCACTGCATTAATACTTTACACCACATAAAAATAATCCCTATGGCTGTAGTTCGGGAAAACGAGTAGAGGCAAGGAATATACTGCTATCAAATCAGAAATAATTCACACATGTGGACGTGGCATCTGCCGTTCTCAGAAAGCTGCTGCTTGCTTAAATGTACATTTCAGCTGTTGTTTTTTTACATTTTGCATGTTTGTATTGGTATGTAAGCTTTTTTGTGCTACCATGAATTCCAAGAATAAATTTTAGTATGTTTTATTAGGAAAAAAAATTAATGAGGAAGTTTAGAAGTTTACACAGATATATCCCTACTTCATAAAAGGAACTCTTTTGGGCGTTCTTAAGAGAATTCAGCTTAACACTCCCTAGTCTTTCAGATACACCTCACAGATAAATATTTTGAAAAGACCAAGGCTTTTATTTTATTGATTGCATTGTTAAATGCTAATGAAAATCGCATCTTATTATATGAGACTTCATTATAAAATTATAGTACTGAACTTCACTAATCCTTTAGAACTGGTACTTCAGGGGCGCCTGGGTGGCCCGGTCGGTTGAGAGTCTGACTCTTGGTTTCAGCTCAGGTTGTGATCTCAGGGTTATGAGATGGAGCCCGTGTTGGACTCCGCTCTCAGCGGAGAGTCGGCTTGAGATTCTCTCCCTCTGCCCCTCCCCCGACATGCGCATGCTCTCTCTCTCTAAACAATAAATAAGTCTAAAAAAAACAAAACAAACAAACAAACAAAAAAACCTGACACTTCCAAATGAGCCTTGCTCTTATCAATGAAGCCACCAGTGTTACCAATCAACAACACAGATCCAGTTTGCTTCTTTTTCAGGGAAGCTAGGATCTGGATTTTTACCTAAAATCATCAAACTTTTAAATGTTGACAATGAATTTTTAAAAATTAGACTACTACACAAACAGAATGCATCTGCAGTACGGATGCCCCCAAGAGCTACCAATGTGGACCATGCCCTGAACAATGACAGCCCTGGGGGACTAGCACACAGCTAGCTGCACAGCGCAGAGGCTACGTCTGGGCTTCCTCAGCTCCAGCACGTCCCACTGTGTGACGCCTGGCCCCCTTTGCTCCCTTAGATTACTGTGTATAGACTCTGGAGTCTGCAGCCCTGAAAGTACAGACCTTGCAATTCTATTAACTGGGTTCGTTGATGTTATAAATATTTGTCTTCTGATGGTAGGTTTATTAATTTTTGACACAGCCAAAAGTTATTAGAACTAAATCTGTGAAAATGTTAACTTGCGTTTGCGTATTAAGAAAATACACACTGTTGAAGGTGATGCACAGATGCACAAAGCCACTGTCTTTGTCTGCAAGGAGTAGCAGGTTAAGGAGATGAAAAGAAAGGGATTTAATAGGATTAAGAGGTGAGCACTGAAAGAAGTACATGGTGGGAAACCTGCAGGCTTGGAGGTAAGTGAATCCAAACGGGGGAACCTAGTCAATGACACTGTACTAACTTGGTACACTTATTGTGGTGAGCATTTCGTAATGTATATAACAGTAAAGGACTATGCAGAATACCTGAAACTAATGTAATATCGTATGTCGACACCACTTCAATTACAAAAAGTTTTGTTTTTGTTTTTTAAAAAGGGAGTGCTGAGTTTGAAGAACACAGGCCAGATGTCATGATAAGGGTAAAGAAAAGCAGAGATGCTGGAAGACTGGGTAAGATAAATTATGGGCAGAGAAGGGAAGCTCAGGCTCACTATTTTCCAGGTAGAGCGGTTCTAAGCTAGGAGATGTTGAAGGTTTTACCCATAAGTGGCTGCAGGGCAGTGGAGCCGGGTGGTGAGAGAGTCCGCAGTCGGCTCAGAGGGCCGTCGAGCGGGTACCAAATTCACACAGGGGCATGGTCAAAGACAGGGCAGAGACATTAACTGAGGCAGGCACCGAAACCACGTAAGGTGGGAATGTCTGCAAGATCGAGTGCTTCAAGTGGTTGTATGAAGAGAGACTCAGTGAGAAGACGTGGAGGCAAATAGAAAAACAGACTAACTTTCTTATCTAGCTTATGAACTGATTCTGTCAAAGAGGACACCACTTGTTTTGATTTAGAAGTTGTATTAAAAAGGACTCTGTCTAGAGGGGAGGGGGGTGGGGGGATGGGTTAGCCCGGTGATGGGTATTAAAGAGGGCACGTAGTGCATGGAGCACTGGGTGTTATATGCAAACAATGAATCATGGAACACTACATCCAAAAAAAAAAAAAAGGATTCTTTCTTTTTAAAGTTAAAGTATTAATTTATTATGTCTTACTTATTACAGAATTGAATTAATAATATCTTTAAAAAGGATCATCAAACGTTCCTCTGGAGGAGACAAATATATCATACGCCACCCTCCAACAAGATTTCTTAAAATACTAGGATGAGAGAGATATTTATTGTATCAAATGGGGACCAAAACTGAAAGGTGGTTTTCATTAAAGAAAAAAATTCTAAACCCCAAAGTCTATTTCTGAAAATGTATTAAAGAAGTATCTTATGAACATAGACAATTCAGCTAGGTGAGCTGAAAGATGGGCTCAAGGTGAGCTGAAAGATGGGCTCAAAAAGAGAAACTTTGGAAAGGTCTTTGTGTGTAGACATAAATGGTGGACCCCTCCATCTGGCTCTGAGTGCTCTTATCCAAAGCTGACAAGGTCACAGGATACTCTGTCTCTTTTCTAAACTCCTCTCTTAATGGAAGAGTTAATGGAGAATCTACCTCCCCCCCTCCCCTTTCTGCAGGCCCTGCTAAGATAAACAGGTGTGAAATGTTTTTCTCTGTTTATATAGCATTCTTAAAAAGGAAAATTTCTTCCTAACTTATCCTGACAAATGGCTGTGGGTAAACATTCCAGAACCTTTATGAGTTTGCTAAAACAAAGAGAAAAAAAAGTCCACCACAATAAAGGAAAAGACATATTTTGAATACCACCCAAGTACTGAGTTACAGGTTCTTTATACATTTTCACCTACAGAGCAAATACGGATTTCTCCCCTTTATAATTACCAGATCTGGAACAACTAGAAACACGGGCAAGGTTCTAAAGCCTTATTGGTTAGTAACCAAATGTTCTATTTGTATTCCTAAAGAATACTAAAAGGAAGGTGCCAAGTGCCCAGATAAATGCAAATTACATTTAACTTAAAATGTCTGTAGTGTTTCTCCAGCTATCAACTAAGACCTGGAGAAACTCTTAAGTAGAATTCATGTTTACTTTATACCATATGTATGCAGAGCTTCATGACAGAAAAGAAATTGGGGGGAAAAAGATAAACAAGGAGATTAAAATTCTGGGTCATCAACGATATTCTGGGAGAGGTGAAGCAGAAAATATCAAAAAACATATGAGTAGGGCGCCTGGGTGGCTCAGTTGGTTAAACGACTGCCTTGGGCTCAGGTCATGATCCTGGAGTCCCGGGATCGAGTCCCGCATCGGGCTCCTTGCTCAGCGAGGAGTCTGCTTCTCCCTCTGACCCTCCCCCCCTCATGCTCTCTCTCTCTCTCATTCTCTCGCAAATAAATAAAATCTTTAAAAATATATATATATATGAGTAAACTTCAAAGTACTTTGCATGATTCAAAACTAAACAGGAGGTGAACTGCCTATGTGTACAGAACAGACCAATTATAAAGATATTTTCCCTGTCTCCGTGCCATAAGTGAGATTCCATGCATTTGTTTCCCATTTTTCATGGCCATACACAACACTGAATGCATTTGCATGTGCATCTTTTCCAATTATTCCCTCAGAACAAATTCTCACAAGTGAGGGCGAGAGGTCAAATGATATTTCAAGACTTTTGTGAATCTCCCAAACTGCCCTCCAGAAGGTCATGCCATTTTAGACGTCCACTGAAAGTCTAAACTTCTCTGAACTCTGCTTCATCTTCTCTGATGGAAGCCGGGCTCTCCTCTGCAGGTTTTTCTCTCAATGGCAGCAGGCCGGTCTCTCTCAGCACTTGCTCCATTGGGCCTGGAAGTGAGCAAGGTGTCTTCCCTGCTCAGTACCACTTCAGACAGCTCTCCCCCTCCTCCCTGAAAGCTGAATGTTAGGTCATTAGACTGTATCATCCTTCACTGTTCATACGTTGCCAGCATACACCAAGAGAGGAGTGTGCCCATGATCGCACACTCTCACCCAGCACTAAGTGCCATCATTCCTTCCCACCCGCACCCATCTTGTATGGGGGCAAATATCTCCATACTGTTCTATGATGCCACCGGAAGGGTCCTATGTGACCGTGATTCTCCACTGGGGGGAAGATACCAACTTCTGGAGGACAGGGAAAGGGGAGGGAACAGGTATAGTTTTAAAAAAGGGTAAAATATTCTACTTAATGACACAAATACATTAGGTAAATGATGAAATATTATTGGCTGGTAAGAAAATGAAAAAAAAAATAGGATAAGAAAGCACCACAGAAAACGTGCATTTTAGAAGTCTGGGAAACACTCTACAATAGGATAATGTAAGTACCTAGTTACCGACAGCTCTTAAAAGAAGAAAGCTATTCTGAAATGTGCTCACCAAGCCACAGAGGAGAGCATAAGCACTGGGTGTGTTCGGACTATAAGCTGCCGAACTAACAGTAATAACAACAGTCACAAATGTTGAAAGCTGACCAGGTGCCGGGAAGCATGCTGAGTGTACTGACATGGATTACCTCATCTGGCCCTCCTAATAACCTTATGAAGCAGGCCCTATTATTATCTCCATTTTATAGAGGAGGAAACTAAGACCTGGCTAAGTAATGACTAGTGCGGCCAGGATTTGAATCTCCACGGCCTGACTCCGGAGGGCAGGCTCTTAAAACACTTGGCTCGGGAGCTTCCTAGGAATTAATGCCTCCATCTTCAACAAAAGACAGACAATTTGGTTTAAGATGCAAATGAAAATTCATTCTATAGCCTTCGTAAATATTGTGACTGCTATCTCAGCCAGTGGACGGATTCCCTGTTAAGGACATGCTGCCGGAAAGAAGCTTTTCCTGGCTTGTTTAGAATGGCCTTGTTCTCAGACAGTTATCTCCTCAGAGAGTCACTGACAAATTCCAGATGACACAACCTGGAGTCAAGGAAAATCCCTTCTGTTGTTAAAGAGATTTTCCTAGTCCGTATGCTCCTCCTCAGGTCTCTGGTGTCCAAGGTCAGAGGAGCCCTAACACCCACCCCTTCCTGCCTCCACGGCCCGGCCACTACTCTCTGACTGGAATACTCCAGGACTAATCTCACTGTGCCTGTGGTCCCTGTTTATGTCTTCACCACAAGACAGCCCGGGCCCCAGGTTACCCGGCCACCATCTCCCACAGGCTAACTCCTACCTGACACCACAGAGTCCAGCTAGACCCTATTGCCCAGTTTTCCACAACTCCTGAAACCCTCCCACTGTGCTCCACCCGCAGCTAGACCCCTCTATTCTGAACCTCTTCCCTAAACTCTGCCTCATCTTCTCTGACGGAAGCCGGGCTCTCCTCTGCGGGCCTCTCTCTCAATGGCAGCAGGCCAGTCTCTCTCAGCACTTGCTCCGAGTCTGGAGGTGAGCAAGGTGTCCTCCCTGCAGCTCCTCGGTACCACTTCCAGACAGCCCTCCCCCCTCCTCCCTCAAAGCTGAATCTTATGTCATTAGATTGCATCACCCGTCATCCTTCATTGTTGCCAACACACACCAACAATTCCAAATAGCTCCCCTTCATTTCTTGATGATTTTAGCTCCTGGCTCACTGTCATTTTCTCCAATGACTATTCTTGTCTCACAGTGTGGGAATGTTCACAGGCACATAAATGAGGCTCTGGCACTTGTCCTCTCAAGTCCTTGAACTCCCCGGCAACAATCTAATCCTGCACCACACCTCTGTCATGCATTCCTTTGGTCACACCCTAGACCCAGCATTTTCATTACCGCACCCCCTCCACATTCCGAAACCCACCCATCCCACCTCCTCTATTCCCAGCTTCACCTTTAGGACGTGGGCTCCTAAGGTCCCACGACCCAGAAGCACCACTTTGGCGCCACTTCCCTCCCAAAGGTCTTCCCTTCCTTCCTTACCTAGCCGAAATCCCTTGGCAAATCACAGAACCTTCCTTTGCATCCATCCTCACCTCCCTTCTTGCACTTTTCACTTCACTGTACTCAGGAAAACCACGACCCTTAAAAAACCCAGTTCTCTGTCTATTCCACTCCTGTACCTGTGGAGCTGAAAAGGGCTGAGAAAACACACACCATTCTCACTGCTCAGCCGCCATCCTCCATTTCCTTAGTCCTGTGGTTCTCAGGGTCCTGCAGATAGATGTTAATTGTTTCAGCACCATTTGTTGAAAAGATTAACCTTTCCTTCATGGGATTGCCTTGGTTCCTTCGTCAAAAATCTTTTGACCAAATATGGATCTATTTCTGGACTGTTCCACTGGTCGATCTAGGGCATGAATACCGCACAAGCTTGATAACTGGAGCTTTAGAGTAAGTAACGACATAAAGTAGTATATTGTATGAGTCCTCCAACATCGTTCTTCTTCAAAAGTGTTTTGGTTATGCCAGGTCCTTTACATTTCCATATAGGTTTTACAACCTGCTTACCAACTGCCACCAAAAACTGGCTGGTGTTATAATGGGGATTGCCCTGAAGCTACAAATCAATTTCAGGAGAACTGGAATCTTAATCGCATCCATTCTGACCTATGAACGTAGTGTATCTCTCCATTTACTAAGGCCTCCTCTTGTTTCTCTCAGCAGGGTTTAATAGTTTTCAGTGTAAAGATCTTACACAGCTCTTTTGTTAAATTTATCCTTCAGTATTTCATAGTTTTTAGAAATAGAACTTTATAGTTTAGTTGTGGTACATAATATAAAACTTACCATTTCAACCATTTTAAGTGCACAACGCATTAAGTACCTTCACATTGCTGTGCAACCATCCCCACTATCCTCTTCCAGAATTTGTTCATCATCCCAAACAGAAACTCTGGACCAATTAAATAATAATTCCCTATGACTCCCGGCTCCTGGTAACCATGATACTGCTTTCTGCATCTGAATCTGCCTATTCTGGGTACTTCATATAAGCGAAATCACACAGTACTTGTCCTTTTGTGTTTGGCTTCTTTTGCTTAGCATACTGTTTTCAAGATTCATTCATGTTGTAGCATGTATCCAAATCTCATTCCTTTTTAAGGACGGAATACTATTCCACTGCATCCACATACGATATTTTGTTTATCCATTCATCTGTTGATGGGTATTTGGGATGTTTCCAACTATTTCATATTTTTGTTGTATTGCAAACGGTATTTCTTTAGGCTGCTAATTCCACCTTTTCACTACTTGTATCAAAAACGAACTCCTGATCTTCCCTCACATATCTGTCCCACCCACACTCTTCCCCACTTCACAAGATGGCAAATACATCCTCCATCTCCTCAGAGCAAAGCCTTTGAGGCTTCCAGGACTCTCCACTCACACGGCTGACTTTAGGAAAAGTCAGCGAGCAAATCTGGTGAGCTCTACCTTTAAAACATACCCCAAATGTAACCACTTCTTACTGCCTCCACTGCAACCTTCCTGGCCCCAGACACAAATACCTCTCATCTGGACGGTAATCCTAACTGGTCTTTCTGCCCCTGCCTCTGCCCCATATGGTCTTTTCTACAGAGTATCCAGAGTAGCCATATTAAAACGTAAGCCAAATAATTTCACTGCTCTAACCTAAAGCATTCACTTGCTCACTATTTCCCACCAATTTAAATCAGAAGCTCCTAGAGCTGCCTACCAAGCCCTATACCATTCAGCCTTGTTACCTCTCTGGCCCCATTTCCTGTGTTTCCTCCCCTTATCCGCTCCACTCCAGCCACAATGGCCTCCTTGTTATTTCTCCAATGTAACAGCTATGCTCCCACCTGGCATTTACCTGTCCCCAGTTTTACCTGCATGTAAGCATGGGGCTCCCTCTCTCGCTTCCGTCAAGTTTTTACCCAAAATCACCTTCTCAGTGAGGCCTCCCCTGCCCAACCCATTTTAAGTTGCAACCTTGACCCCATGCTGGTACTCCTAATTTCCTTTACTCTGTGTTTTTTCTTATATTTTTATAAACTTTTAATTTGGGAATAATTTCAGATGTAAAGTTGAAAAAATAGGGCAGACAGTCCCTTGTTTCCCCTAATTTAAAATGTTGCACCACTCAGATTTGTCAAAGCTAAGAAACCATCAATGGCGCATTACTATTAACTAAACTCAGGACTTTATTTGGATTTCACCATTTTCTCCACCAATGCCTTTTTTTTTTTTTTTTTTCTATTCTAGAATGCAGTTCGGGATACCAAATGTTTGGTTTCTATGCCTCCTTAACCTCTTCTGGATTGTGACATTTCTGTTAACAACACCTTGAGAGGCAGTGGCCAGGTATTTTGTAGAATATCTACCAATTTGGGTTTATCTGGTGTTCTCCTCACGACTAGACGGGGATTACAGGTTTTGGGGAAGAAGAGCACAGAGATGGGTTTTGTTTCTCATCACGTCAGGGGTACATGTGCTGATGCGGCTTATCCCTAGTGATGCTAACCCAGATCACTTGGTTCAGGTGGCGTCTGCCAGGTCTGCCCATTATAAAGTTACTAAGCCTAAAGTTCCTAGTGTTTTCTTTCCTATACTCCAATCTTTTCAAGTGAGTCGCTAAGTTCAGGCCCATATTTAAGAGGGATAAGCATCTTTATGTTTTAACATACAATTTAATTTTTTTATTGCCACATTTGAAGGTAAACTCTAAAAGGACATGAATTTTTGTCTATTTTATTACCAATATGGCTCCAGTGTCTAAAATAGTACCTAGCATGTAATAATATTTTTGGATGACAGAATACCAAAAAGGAGATTTCCTAGTAATCTGTTTAGGTCATAGTCTCCTACAGCAACAATTATATATCCCTCACCTAGAAAAGTGTGCTCAGGAGAAAAATCACAAGTCATTCATTCTAAGGTATTACTAACATGTTGAGTTACCTTTCTCAGTGGTATTTGCAGTTTTATTAGGAGAAACTATCTTTTTTTTTTTTTTAAAGATTTTATTTATTTATTTGAGAGAGAGAGCACATGAGAGGGGGGAGGGTTAGAGGGAGAAGCAGACTCCCTGCCGAGCAGGGAGCCCGATGCGGGACTCGATCCCGGGACTCCAGGATCATGACCTGAGCCGAAGGCAGTCGCTTAACCAACTGAGCCACCCAGGAGCCCAGGAGAAACTATCTTAAAGAGTGAAATTACAATACCAAAATTTGAGGCATTAGTAATAGGATTAAATAGAAAATATAGATCAACTGCTTAGAATAGTGGCTGCAAATAATAGGAACTCAAGAAATGTCAATTTTATTTCTTTACCCTACATTTGGGAGAGAGAGATTTTGGGGACTCATAGGGTCTTCCCTGGAACCTCAGAAATATACTTATTCTGTCTGCTAACAATCTTAAATCATTTTCAAAACAAGGCAGCGTATAAATTTTTAACATTCCACATTCCTGAATCCAGTTATTAATTTCTTAATCTCTTACTAAAAATCTATTCTTGGCCTGCTGAACACTTGAGGTAAGTCTATCTAGAATCAGAGTTCCCCACATATCCTCATTGTTCTGAGACATGTAATCTGGCCTTAGCCCCAATTCCCAGGTTCTTTGGAGTATGAACTGTTTCCCAAGGAAGAATGCAAATTACACTTAGGGGCCTTAGTTTGTGGTTGAGAAACTGTCCTGAGATTCTAAGGGGAAAAAGCTGTCCACTTTCACAACTTTAAAGGTTTGCCCACAATTGAACTGGTTTAGGAAAAGTCAGTTGAGATGCCAAGTGAACTACGGACTCTATTTAAAATACCCATCCGATGACGTAAAAATGAATACCTGTTGCTTAAGATTGACTCTCCAACTCTCTAATAACAGAAGCAATTCAGTTTCTCACTAAAGGAAGCGCTGTTCTACATGTTCTAAAAATTCAGTGAGTTAAACGGATTTTGTTCCATTAATTGCTTAATATAATCTCTCTTTAAAAGCAGAGCAGCCGTATAGCTCCCTCCTTCCTGAACAAAGCCCGCACAAACGCGCACCAGACTCGGTCACCCTCACCAGCGTAACTGTGCTAACGGAGCTAATTTTACCAAGCACTACTTTCTGAAGAACAGCAACAGGGATGAAAGTCATATTCTCAAGTCAGTAAGATTCCGGCAGTCTCGTTTCATTTAGGATACCTTAATTTTTCTCAGGTCATCAATCAATGAATATCTGATATTAACAAAGCTAAGAAAAAGGCATCGTGGATTCCTTTTTTGGAAACATGTTAAAAAAAAAAAAACAAACCAAGTAAGAACCATGGCCAGGAAAAGCCTTCCCAGCTGCTACAGAACAGAACCTTTCATTCAAAGACAAAACGAATTTATTAAGACCTCAAAAACTCAGCCAAACATGGAGAAGGAAAGGCTATGAAGTAGACTAGGAATGTCAAACTGTGTTCTTTTCTGTAGACTCAGGAATACAAAACCTTTCTGTAACTCTTACAAAAGAAGAAAGTTGAGGTGTGAAGACCGTGTTTATTATTTTGTTTATTTATGCCCTATACATTGACTGCTTATAGTGAGCTCAGGAAATACAAAGATCAATAAGATCTAGATCCTGTGCTCAAGAAGCTGATGTATAGAAGAGGGTAAGATTTGTTCTATGTGGCCCCGGAGCTGGAGCCCATTATTAATGTCTGGAAGTTATATTAATAAAGAACTTTCTAAGAATTACACTAAACAGCCTGCAGCTCACGTGTCATCAAAGGCAGTATTCAAACAGAAACGGGGTGTCCTAACCAGGAGCAGGAATTAGGCATGAGTGAAAAAAGAATTGATAAGATAGTCTCTATCTTGGGTAATTTTGTGTGACTTCCTGTCTTCACTAGAAAGCAGAGAAGAAAATTCTAGGTAGCTATTTATTTATTTATTTATCTTTAAAGATTTTTATTTATTTGGGGGGGGCATGAGCAGGGGGAGGGGCAGAAGGACAAGCAGACTCCCTGCTGAGGGCGGAGCTGGACCCCGGGGCTCAATCCCAGGACACTGAGATCACCACCCAAGCCAAAGTCAGACACTTAACCAACTGAGCCACCCAGGCGCCCCGAGGTACCTTTTTAATAGCCAAGTGAGATAATCCTATTCTGAAGACAGCCAATCATATCTATTTTGAAACTGTCTGAAATACTCAGATGGCTCTTCCTCTCCTTCAATTTTTCAACTGGTCTCTCTGTATTAGGCTTTGAATTTCACAGAAATCCAATTTGTGCTTCATACTATTTTTATGAAGCAAGAGCCTAGCTTTGTATAACACCAGTCAGAATATAACATTTTTATTGGAATCAATATTCATTGGTTTGGTTTCAGCACAATATTTAGAGCACGGCTGGATATTAATTAACCGAATAATATTAACTAATTGAGATGTTTATTGCTGAATATACCGAGATCAATAATACTTTAATGAAAAGCTGAAATAACAGCTGCAATAATGTTCCTCATATGGCCAATCAAAAATGACTTCCACGTGCAAGTAAACATATAATCTAACAAAATTTTGAAAGGATTTTAAAAATGTAAAACAGCTAAGAAGCAAAAATAAAAAGGACAGGGGCTTTTTCTTGCAAATAAAACATTTTTATGGTCATATCGTTAATCTGAAAAAGTGAAGTTTGTCTTAGTGTAACTGCATTTCACATACAATGGTAAGAACATTATAATTCAGGTGATTTTCTAAACTCCTCCTGGTTCTAGGAGAAACCATTCCTGTGGCTTTTCCTCACTCTAAGGTTACCTCTCCTGTAAGGTTTATGTTGCCTTCAGAAAGATCAGTAATACATGCTTACTCGTTTAATTTGTACATTTGTTCAATATGTGTCTCATTTCTTAAATCTCTTGATAGCGGGTCACTTTGGGGTGTCTTAAATGATAAGACACGAACAGAACTGCCTTGAGGAAAAGGGCTGAGTGATGGATAGCTGCTCAGTATATACTTCTGGATGATGACTACATGAATTATCAAATAAAATGATTTATTTTAAATTGCTTATTCTCCAAGTGATGAGTTATATATGTAGCACAAAATCAAAGTACAGCACACTGAATTGTTTAAAATTTCTTACGTGGAAATGGCATGCCAGCATAAAAGGTAGCAAAACATGGGCACTTGTCAAAATCCCACATCAGGTACCTTAAAGAAAAGGGAACAACTAAGAGTTCTGTTACTGTGTAGCTGAGGGAAGTCAGCACCAATAAGCAAAGACTGGGGTGTTCCATCCTCCCTGGCGGCTCAGAGAGTAAATGAAGAAAATGTAGGTACACTGATACAGGATGCCTTCCCTGGATGAGAAAGAAAGGAAAGTGGACTGCATCATGATACCAAGTATCAAGGGACAGACACTTTACTGTGAGCAAGGGGCGCAGTGCTGGCTGAGGTAAGGCAGGCAAGGAAGGGCGCTGTTTGTATCAGCCAGGTAAAGGCCCTAACCAGGTGACCATGGCGGTAGTTGTACTTGGTACAGTGAAGACGGTCAGGATGGGGACAGCATTGGCAACAGAGGTAAAGCCAGCCCTTGCCCGCGGAGAGCCGCCAACAGGGGAATACGCCGTGTACCCTCCTGCCCTTCCACCAGCACGCCGAGCCCTGCCGTGGCTCCTGCCTGCAGACAGCAAACGTGGCCTCTGACACCTTTCCCACATAAGGTTCTAGGAGCCAACATGACACCAATCTGCCACCGCGACTTCAGAGTGTGGTGACCTGGCACATTCACGGGAAAAGTTAAGTGGCGGTAGCTCCCAGTGTCTTAGTGTCGCGAGGCAATTATAATCCAAGTCATGTTAGTAGCACGAGCGTTAGTAAGTTCAGAATGAGAAGAAAAAGGATGCTGGTAGGACCCGAGCCTATTTCTCGCAGGGAAGGAAGAAATCAAAGCCAGAGAGTGGGAAGGATCTGCCCAGGCGGGGAGGACAAGGGCATTACAGCTGCAGGAAAGAGGGAACAGGGTCACAGAAATGGAAAAGGGCGACAGGAGTGGGGGGTTCGGGTCAGAAGACCAAAGACACGGCTGCCAAGGCAGGTGAGGAGCCAAGAGGGGAAGGTTTGGAATCCGAAGGCATTTGCCTGAGGTTCCACAGATGTTTACCACTGCTAAGTCAGCCTTCGTTCATCATGCTCAGTGAGCCTGCCAGGCAGCCCCTGTGCACAGGGGGTCACCCGAACATGGGAAATTTAAGGGTCTGAAAAGCCTCTAACAACCACTACCAGGTTTGACAGGGGACCCAAACTTCCAAACTAAAGTTAATATCCTGACCATACGCATGTGCCCTATGATTGGCTGGAGACAAGCTAGAGTTCTCAAACTCTGGTGGGCGTCGGAAACATCTGGAAAGCTCGTTACAGCCCACACTGCCAGGCCCCACACACCTGGGTTTCTGACTCAGTAGCCGTGAGGCCCATGAAGTTGCATTTCTAACAAGTTCCCAGGTGATGCTTGATGCTCCTGGTCCAAAGGGCACACTTTGAGAACCACTGACCTCAAAGAAAAAAATCCAGAATGGGTAAATTCTGACTGGGGACAGGCAAAACTGTGCATGGGGTTGTCTTAAATAAGAACTCAGGACAGGACTCCTGAGTGAAGGGGAAGAATCAGACTAGGTAAGTGGAGATGCTGTAGCATACGGGCACTTGAAAGCAGGAACCTAAAATAGCAGGTCTAGCATAGTGAAGTCTGCCCTCTGGGTGCTTAAAAATACCACGTGGCCAAGCTTGAGCACCGTTCTGGACAAATTATCACCGCAACTATGCCAGAACTTGGCAGGTATCAAGTATCCAAGAGATTTTTGTTTACATTGGTCTCATCAATGTATTGAAATACAGAGAGGATTTTGCCGTTTTATTCTTCTGTACTGTGTTCGGAGACAGGGGAAAATACTAAAATAGCATTCCTACAGTTAAAAGTAAATGCAAATAATTCATTAAAAAGTCAGCTACAGAACTGCAAAGAAAAGGTAAACGGGTCTTCCAACGAGCTAATAAAGTGATAAAAACATTCGCTAGCCTTCTATGAAGCACTAAATGTTGTCACATTGATAAAGTCTGTATGATGAAAACTTTCATTTTTGGTTCACTGAGTTCTGTGTCTCTTTCGAGATTGTATTTTCTATTTCACACAGGTATTTCCCCTTTTATATGAAAACTTATTGGTTGTTCCTGTTCTTATGCCCTGTTTTGACATTTTGATCTTCTCTATTTATAAATATCTACAGTGTGGGACAGTTTCGAAACCTGAATTTATCTGGCTTTCAACATTTCTACAACAAATCTGGTAAGAATTTTTTTTTTTAAAGATTTTATTTATTTATTTGACAGCGAGAGACACAGCGAGAGAGGGAACACAAGCAGGGGGAGTGGGAGAGGGAGAAGCAGGCTCCCCGCAGAGCAGGGAGCCCGATGCGGGACTCGATCCCAGGACCCTGGGATCATGACCTGAGCTGAAGGCAGTCGCTTAACCAACTGAGCCACCCAGGCGCCCAGAATTTTTTTCTTTTTTAACAAAGGGAGTGGTGCCTTGCAAAAGGCAAGGCAAATGAATCTTCATCTTTCATCTCTTGAGCACTCTGTTTCCTTTCAATTCTTTTGGGGAAACAAAAAGAATCATGTTTCATATCTCAGCCTTAAGTCTGGTTTCCTACTATCAGTTGGATATCCACAAGTATCAAGGTAACATAAATGCTTGGTTTCCACCTTTTTGAAAAACATATCATGTGCAGACGTGTCTGGTTCAACATACCATTAAATACACTGCAAGAGCAAAATGAAGCTGTTGTGATTAAGCCTTCCTGAAAGGGTTGTGAAGCTGATGATCTCCTTATTGTGTGAGGTCAGTGGTTGGAAAAAGGACACTGACCCACAACATCTTTCTCTGCCCTCTCCACTCCTTGCTTCGATTTCTGCCTACACGGTATGGTTTGATCTCAACTCATGTGGAATTTACCAAAAAGATACAATACTGGCTTCTTTTCTTAACCTTTGGTATAGATGCTTAAGGTATTATTTCTTTTCCCGTTGAAAACTTTTTTTTTAAACAAAAATAAGGAGTGCACTGTAAGTAAATCTGCAACTAATATAAACAAGCTAAATTAACACAGAAAAATTCTTTGGCACTGCTACAGAAAATCGACGGAATAGTAAACATTAAACATTTTAGAGGCACATATTGAGACTGTAAAATTAGTAATCTGTGGCATATTAAAGAGTTTTATAAAACTCAATTCACTTGAACATCCTGAGAAAGTGACATGGATTGTGAGAGCTATAATTTTTTTTGAGTTTTTTCCAATTATAAAAGCAAATATATGGCTCACATGGTGTTCACATTTGTCAAAAGTGAGTGATTTGTGCACTTCGTTGTATGTAAATTTTACCTCAAAAGAAAACAAAGTAGTAAACACAAACTGAATATGCATGCTGAAGTATTTAAGGGGAAAGGTACTGATGCCTGCAACTTATTTTGAAATGCAACGAAACTGATTGATGGATAGGACACGTAGCTGAATATATATGTGATGAAGCAAGTATTTATGTTAATGACAGACCCTAGACGGTAGACATATATTCACTAGAAAACTCTCTCAGCTCTTCTTCATGTTTGAAATTTTCATAATAAAATGTTGGGGAAAGACATGAGATCATTACAGAAAAATATGGAAAACAAAGGAAGTATAAGAAAAATAAAAACACCATAGAGACAGCAAGCAGGCGCCGAAGGTCTTACTACATACAGCGCTTTGTAACTTGCTTTACCACTTAGCAGTACAGAATGAGCATTTCCTTAGCTCTTTCAACATTCCTCCAAATGCAACGGAATTCCATTGTACAGACGTAGAATAATTTTTTTCAGCTTTACTGAGGTATAATCAACAAATAAAATTGTAATATCTTAAAAGTATAAACCACGATGATTTTACTATATGTATATACTGTGAAAGGATTCACAATGGGAGTAACACATCTATCACCTCCCATATTTGCGTTTGTGTGTGTGTTTGAGAAGTAGCATAATTTATAAGATAATGTTATAGAACACTTGAGTCATTTCCAGTTCTTCACCATTATCCCTCTGAGATGAGCAGCCATTACCTCCATCTTTCTGCACATCTCTGATTATTTCCTTAGGATAAAGTCATAGAAGTAAAATTTCTGGCTCAAAGAAAGTAAATATTTTAAGATTTTTGATACGTTTTGCTAATCTCTTTCCAAGAACTTACATCCCTAACAGGAGCATATCACAGATCATAGCTAGCCATACATGTGATATTAATGTTTAAATTAAACGCCTCCAGAAGTAAAATTTATCTATAACCATTCTTTCTCCCAAAGAACAAAGGCTCTTTTTTATTGTTTAAGATTTATTTATTTATCTGAGAGAGAAAGAGAGAGACAGTGTGGGGTGAGGAGGGGCAGAGGGAGAGGCAGAGAGAATCTTAAGCAGACTCCGCACTGAACGCAGAGCCCAATATGGGGCTCCATCTCACAACCCTGAGATCGTGACCTGAGCAGCAACGGAGAGTCGGATGCTTAACCAACTGTGCCACCCAGGTGCCCCCAAAGGCTCTTTTTAAAAAGTAAGTCTACAATAAACAAAACTAGTATCCAAATCTTGGTTTCTAAATATCGTAGTCCCAAATCAAGTACCCGGAACCAGGGCTTTTTTTTTTTAAGATTTTATTTATTTGACAGAGAGAGACACAGCAAGAGAGGGAACAGAAGCAGGGGGAGTGGGAGAGGGAGAAGGCGGCTTCCCACCAAGCAGGGAGCCCGATGTAGGGCTCGATCCCAGGACCCTGGGATCATGACCTGAGCCGAAGGCAGACGCTTAACGACTGAGCCACCCAGGCGCCCCAGGAACCAGGGCTTCTTGAAGAAATGGCTGATTCCTGGAATCAGGAAGGAACTAGATCAGCCTGGAACATCTTCTTGTGCCAGGAAGAAAATGCTAAAAAGTGATGGAGACATCAAAAGGACACAGGAACTAACCTGAAGGGACTCTTGCATCGCGACATTTTCAGCATGAAAGTGAGTAACAATGTAATACAACATTTGAATTTGAAAAAGAATCCATAAGTCTACAATGAAACAATAAATGAATGAACAGGTGAATAAACAAGTGAAGAAAGGAAGGCTCTCATTTATGCTAGACCTTTTTGCTGTCTACAGTAACTGTCATAATAATACCCAATTCAAACAAGATCGCCAACAGATGCTTAAAACATTGAGTAACTTGTGTTGGGAGATGATACTTACATAGCCTCAAAGTATCTTCCAACAGCTTAATTATTAATTACAAAGGGGAGAAAAAAGGTATTTTTACTGTAGAGAAATTGGGCGAACCCCTTAGTCGAGGGTTCAAAATTAGTATCACCAATAACGAGACAAACGGACATCATAGTCTCCCGTTAAAATATGCCAAGGGCATATGACCTCTGAAGTATTCCTACCAAAACTACATAACCTTAAACTAGGCAAGAGGAAGGGAAAATCAGATAAACCCAAAATGAGGGACATTCTACACAACTGTCCTGCACTCTTCAAAAATGTCAAAGTTTAAAAGACAAAGAAAACCAGAGAAACTGCTCAATTAAAGCAGACTAAACAGATACACCAATTAAGTGCAACATGTGATCCTGATTGGATCCTGGGTTGAAAAAAACTGCCATAAAAAGTCCTTATTGGGACAGTCAACAAAACTGAATACAGACTGTAGGATAGGTAATATTATTGCATTAGTATTAAATTTTCTGATTGGATAGTTGTATTACGGTTGCATTCTCAGGAGATTCTAAAGTGTTTAGGGATAGATGTACTTAGTATCTGCAATTTATCTCATGGTTCAATAAAATATGTATGAATACAGGGGTGCCTGGGTGGCTGAGTCGGTTAAGCATCCAACTCTTGGTCTCAGCTCAGATCATGATCTCAGGGTCATGAGACTGTGTCCTGCATCGGGCTCCACACTCAGCAGGGAGTCTGCTTGAGGATTCTCTCCTTCTGCCCTCTGCCCTCTCTCTCTCTCTCTCTTAATCTCTCTCAAAATAAATAAATCTCTAAACAAACAAAAACATGTATGAATATGTATAAATTAATATAATATATAAAGAGAAAGCAAATGCTGAAAAATGTTAATAAGTGGTGATTCTAGGAGAATGCTAGAATTCAAGGTACTATTCTTGTAGTTACTCCCTAGGTGTAAAAATTTTTTAAAAATTAAGTTTTAAATAACTACACAGATTTTAAGTAAATTCCATTTTTCTCTCTTTTCTTCTAAATTAAAAAAGTAATAGATACTCACTAAAGCAGAGAAAAGTAATACATACTAAATTAGAGGTCTACAAAAAAAAGTCAAAATAGGAAGTCATTCTCTATCCTCTTACATATGTGAAGTTCAAGAGTTTGGTAAATATTTTCTCCACCTTTCACGAAGTTCATAAAACATAATCAGATATCAGATACCCTTCAAGAGTTACATGAGTGAGCTTCAAACATATTATTAAACGTCCCATTGCTTCTTGGCAAAAATGACCAAGTAACATAAAACTGAATCTACACGTTGGAAAAAAATCCAGAGCTTATTACCTTTACCTTACTTAGAAAACACCTAGCTGGAAAGCCAGTACACAGTTCATAAACAAAAATCAACCTAAGAAATGCATATTTTCTTTCCCAATAACTGCCAACCCCTAGCCAAAATGTTTTACATCTCAAACTCATGTTCAGTCAGTAAGCGTGGGGATGCTTTGCAATAATTGACCATGTCTCCTTATCACTGACAATCACTGACTAACCCAGCCCCCAAAGCTGAAACTGAGTTTCTGGTTTTCCTACTTAAAGTTTATGAGTTATGTTCCTGCAGTTTACTATAAATCAACTCAATTTCTGAATGATAACCCATTTAGGTTAAATACTTACATAAGAGCAGGACTTGGTAGTTTCCAACTCCTGCTTTCACCCCTGTGCTTTCCTATGTCATTTTCCTAGCCTTCTCAAAGATAGTAAAAAAAATAAAATTAAAAAAATTAAAAAATAAGTGGTATTATGTATGGGGGGTGGGGGTGGAGTGAATAGGTTGCAATTACTGTTTTCCTGGCAAAATTTGTTCTATGACTCGAAAAGTCTTTCTCACATCCAACAATCATATAAGAACATGCTTGTTGTACGGAAGCTGCATGACATAATGCTTACAAACATTAGCATGCTTAAATATTTTGAATATAAATTTGACGGAGCTGGTTTATTTTCTGTCTAACCTGGTCAACTACAGATATCAGAGTTAAGAACTACAGAACGGGGTCTGATCTCCTGGATTTTACTTGCCCCTCCTGAGACCCCTTAATACAATTTTCAAATCTGTTTCCCCATCTATAAAATGGGTACAATAATGCTTGCCTGTAAAGGACGTAGCGTTCACTAGATAAAAGAAGCTAGGTTCCATCCAGGGTAAGAAATGGTTTTACTATGTGGTTACTATTTTCAAATGTGCTGATCAAGAAATAAGGGGGAGGACACTTGTTCTACATAGCACCCTTCTGTTTTGTGTGCACACTGGCGTTAAAAGCTATCGCTCCTTAGTGCTTTCCACAACCTACAGGTTACCCCAAGGCAGAAAGATCTTAGTCCTTCTCACCTGGCTTCAACAACTGGAAACCCAGCTGGTGACCACAGAGTCACACAGCACTGCTGGGAGGAAATGCCACAAAGTGTTGCCACTCGGGTCTCCTTCTCTAATCAACTGCTATGGTTCACTGACAGCAGTTAATAAAAAAAAAAAATGACACCACTCAGGGAAGATTAAAAGATATTTATGGAAAAGTTCCCTTTAAAAAGACATTGGGGAAGGGCGCCTGGGTGGCTCAGTTGGTTAAGCAACTGCTTTCGGCTCAGGTCATGATCCTGGAGTCCCTGGATCGAGTCCCGCATCGGGCTCCCTGCTCGGCAGGGAGCCTGCGTCTCCCTCTGACCCTCCCCCCTCTCATGTGCTCTCTCTCTCATTCTCTCTGTCTCAAATAAATAAATAAAATCTTTAAAAAAAAAAAAAAAAAAAGACATTGGGGAAAAAAACCAATAATTAGCCAAAAGAGGACATAAAGAGAAATGACCGGAACAAGCTCCAGAGGGTAGCTGTTAAAAGCTATCAATGCACTGAGCCCCTGCAGGTCAGCTCCACAGTTAGCTTTATTCTCCAGGTCCCAAACTGAACGTGGGGACCAAGCTGTGTCATATTCCTAAGGAAGAGGAAGGGCCTAGGTAGGAGCTCTGCGCTCCCTCCAGGACCAGCACAAGTCCCGGACTCGGGAGGCCGAGACTCTTTTCTGATGTTACAAATAGGGCAGCCCTTTCTTTGTCTAGCACCTGTTAATTCCTTATTAAACAAAGTCCATCACTTTTGACTTCTAGTAGAGGTGAAATCCAAGAATCTAGTATTGTTTATATTTCAGTAGAAAAATAACGCTTTTTATTTTTTATTAAAGATTTTATTTATTTATTTGACAGAGAGAGCACAAGTAGGCAGAGTGACAGGCAGATGGAGAGGGAGAAACAGGCTCTCTGCTGAGCAGGGAGCCGGATGTGGGGCTCGATCCCAAGACCCCAGGATCATGACCTGAGCCGAAGGCAGCCGCTTAATGGACTGAGCCACCCAGACGCCCCAACGCTTTTTATTTTTTAAAAGACAATTCCTGATGGCCACAAATTGACGAAACCCAAAATAGAAAGGGAATAAAAATGTTCACATGTTACTCTCTACTGACCCCTCTCGGCTGACCTGGGAAAAAGCAAAGCCTGAAGCCTAGGAAGGTCTGAAACCTCACCTTCCCCTCAAGGAGAGCTCAGAGAACATTCAGGTCTTTCATGCCATGGAAAGAAATCCTCTCAGTTCAGATGACCCCTAGGAGAACTCAACCCTAAAGCACACGTGGCAATGATTTCTATTTATGGGGCTCCCAGAATGGAAACTGGGAAACAGCCTCATGGATCAGCCCCAAAGGCCTCACTTGCTAGGGCCCTGACAGCCCGTGCCCTCTGACTCGGTTGAAAAGTTACATAAGTGCAGTCGCAACCATTTCTGACAGCAGAAAAAGACCTTACCTCTTTCTCTATTTTGAGCAGCTTCTTTACAGCCACCTCCTTGTCCTGGGATATCCATCTGGCTCGATATACACTCCCAAAACTTCCTCCACCGCAGTTTTCAAAAAACTGCAAGTCATCAAATTTAATTTGCACAAAGGAGGTACCGAGAGACGACATCTCATAATGACAAAGTATTAGACTCCCACAAAATCTGCAGAGAGAAAGCAAAAGTTGGATTATAAACACGTTAGAACAAATCCTCGGAATCCCACTTTTGATAACGTGTAACACGCACTGTGAAACTTCCAGAAAGAACCGGATGACTTAGGAGAAAGGAAAGCGAGACTATGAACGAGGCAAAGTGAAAACCCTTACCCTGGCAGCCCGGGCAAAAGTCAACAGCCACTTGTCCTAGACTTTGAAACACAGCTGTCCACAGAGAAATGGCTCAGATTTCCCCCCTGACAAAACCCGTCACGGCACTTCCTGAACATCCCCAGGAGCTCTGCCTAAAGGCTACTGTGTCACCAGGTCTATCACTAAGCCCTGACAAGCGGGAGGCATGCTTTCGGCAGCACGCTTGCATAGCTCTCCCGGCATCCGAGGCATGCCGGCTCTCCACGTTGTGCTCACTTCACGCGAAATATACATAACCTAAGCTCCGGGGCATCCTGCACAAGGAGGGCTACCATGCTGCAAACTCAGCACACGTTCAGGGTTTCTAGTCCGAGAGCAAACGTTCCGTTTAGGGACGATAGGAAAGCTGGCCAAGTGTTTTCCACAAGTAGCTCCCTGGACTGTATACTGTAGCAGAACTTAATTAAAGAGGAGAAAATTTGCCCTTGATTACAATATATTAAGTCATCCAAAGAAGTCTGCCAAGAATGTTTAAAAAAAAAAAATACTATGTTTGTCTCCAGAGGAACAGATTACCCCTCCCAGAGATTATTACAGTGATATTTTCTGCAGTCTAAGGAGTTTTACTATTACCCGGGTAAGCGGTCATTCTTTACACCCCATGCCAAACCACAGATTAGCAGGAAAAACAAAACAAAAACATACAAACAAGAAAACAATGGACTAAAATTTTGAACCTGCATAAAAAGCAAGTAGATAACAAAAGTCTGTACACAAGTTCTCGCCAAACTGTAAACCAGAATCTCACAATGAGGGAGCAAAAAGACAAATCCATATGCATGCAAAACAACTGGCCTGGGGTCCTCATAACAGTCAATGTCAGGAAAGATTAAAAAAAACAAAAAGCAGGAAAATTTCCTAAGGAGACATAAATAAATATGATGACTTAAGGCAATGACTGACCACTGCTGGATACTGGCATCAAAAAACAAAATCTACACAAAGTATTACTGGGATTTGAGGAAAACCTGAATACTAACTATATATTACGTACTATTATTTTATCCATGGATAATAATGGTATCCTGGTCCGGTAGGAGAATGTCTTTGTTCTTGGGAGATCTACTGGGAGACATATTTAAGCATTATACCTATAACTTCATTTAAAATGGTTCAGCCCCCCTCAACCTCCAAAAAACAGTGCATGGTTATATAGAGAGAGGAAGCAAATGAGGCAAAATGTTAAGAACTGGTGAATCTAGGCAAAAGTTATAGGAGTGTTTCACTACTCTTTCCATTTCTCTGTGGGGTTTGATTATTTTCAAAATAAAAAGGTGGAGGGGGCAGTTTGTATCTATATAAATGGTCAAAGTTTCTTCATAAACAACTTGAAGCTCTGCTGAGTGATGTACACAGTCGGCTCAGAGATCCTAATGTGCAGCTGACTGGCAATCCCATTTTAGGAACATCATGTCACTGAAGAATGCTGATTTTTTTTTTTTTTTAAAGTAAGCTCTATGCCTAATGTGGGGCTTGAACTCATAACCCCGAGATCAGGAGTCACATGCTCTAACTACTGAGCCAGCCAGATGCCCTAAGATTGCTGATTTCTTACACAAAGTCAAACTCTGCTCTGCTCTGGGGAGAAGGCAAGAGAGAGGATTGTTTATCATCTAAAGTTTAAAAGCTAGCTTACAGTCTACATAAAAATACAGGGCAAAAAAACCTACTGCACCCAGCTTTAGTCTATACACACATGTGAGTCAACAATTTACCTTACTAACTTTTGCTTCAATTCATATTCACTTAATTATAGAAAAGAAGAAAGTCTGGATAAAATTTAGGAATGTGCCAAAGGTAGGTACAAAGAATATGCAAGTTAAAAAGTTGGTTCAACAAAATGCAAAGCACCACTTGCAAGATTCCCTCAGTGTTACTGATGCTCGGCCTATATTGTTATCATTTTAATTTTATCAAAGTATAAAAATAAAATAGGACTATGAAGCTTATAATAAAAAATAGAACTCTCCTACTCCATCCCTCCGCAAACCCAATTCTCTCTCCAGAGGGAACTAATTTTAACTCCGTTAGCATTTTCTTCTGCTATTTACCTCCATATTTCTACAAAATGTGTTCATATTTCTATTTCTCGATTGTTCCATTTCAGATATTACCTATTAACTTCCCCCTATGGAAGAGGAGTTAGTTTTCATATACCCTCTTTACTCCTTGCATAGAAATACGTCACACTTGCCCAATCCTCCTAGCTTCCAAATACATTGTAACATTTAGTTAAATCAATAGTCAGTAGTCTGACTACTGTAGACAAAGTAAATATTCCCAGAACTGCTATGTAGGATTCAATGATTTTTCCTTTCTTGGGTAACTTTTTGTTTCTCTTAGAATTATTAGTTGCTCCGTTTTTGTTGTTTGCTTAGCTTTTTATATTCTTAGCATTTATGTACCTCATCAAACTCTCCCAAGCTGCAAAACTCCTCTAATAAAGTGAAAACATCAGGTAATTTGGGGGAGAGTGTTCTATTGTTTTCTTAGAGACATTCCTCCTGTACTCTTCATCTTGATTCAATCTGGCCGGATGGTTGCTACATAGGCCTGACTTGGACTGGAACTTCCCTTCACCATCATCCCAAAATTTCCTTCACCTTCTCTGTGAGAAACCCCCATCCTTGAAGCCCCTGGTTTCTCTTTCTTGGTTTATTCCCTTGTTTTAACGGTGTACATCTCCCATTAGCAACTTAACAGAGTACTCAGAATGCAATTTTTTTGAGAATCTGTGTGTCTTTAAATGTCTTCATTGGTAGCCTAGCTGAGTTTGCAATTCCAGGTAGGAAATAATGTTCCTTATAACTTCAGAAGTATTACTTCATAGTCTTCTAGTTTCTAATGTGGCTGTAAAGCAGCCTGATACTGCTCTGGTAACTAATCCTTTTTATACTATTACTTCTTCCCTGAAAGCTTTTAGGACCCTGTATTCATTTCCAGAAGCCTGAAATTAACAGCACATGTTTAGGAGTGAGTCTTTTTCATTCACTGGTAGGACATTCAGTGAACTCTCTCAGCCTGTACTCTCAGTGAACTCATGTCTTTTAATTCTGGGAATTTTCTTCCATTATTCCTTTACCACTTACAGCTTTTACTTCTTGTTTTCTCATACACACATGAGGAACTACATGCAGTTCCCAGTACTTGCTAACCTCTCTCACATCTCCATACCTTTGCATAACCTAGTTCTACTTTGAATGTCTTTCTCTGCCCAGGAAACTCCTGTCCCTGACTATCTGCTTCAAGTCTCATAAGCCAAATTAAATTCTCCTTTTGGGCCTTAGCACCTTTCTTTACCCATTCAGCTTTCCCACTTACTTCCCACCAGACTATAAATCCCTTAAAGGCAAAGCTCATTTCTATTTATATCTGGATCTCCAGCACCTAGTACACAGCCAGGCACGTTGCACATTTTCCATTCAAAAATTGCTGAATGAACAAATGAACAAATGAATGAACAGTTTCTGGCTATTCTTCCCTTATACTTTTTGCAGCTAGAAAGATTCCAATCAGGCTAAGTAAAATCTGACATCTGTAGTATTTACAAGTTCTCCCCAAGGATCGTGAAGCAAATCCTGAGTTGGAAACTGCCACCTAGGCTTGTTGGGAAACTGAGAGTATATTTGGGACTCCAGCATTGGGTATCAAAGGACAGGAAGAGAAGGAGGAACAAGGGGGCGCCTGGGTGGCTCAGATGGTTAAGTGTCTGCCTTCGGCTCAGGTCATGATCCCGGGGTCCTGGGATCGAGTCCCGCATCGGGCTCCCTGCTAGGCGGGGAGCCTGCTTCTCCCTCTGCCTCTGCCTCTCTCTCTCTCTCTCTCTGACTCTCATGAATAAATAAATAAAACATTTTAAAAAAAAAAGGAGGAGGAACAAGAAGAGGAGAAAGAGGAAGGAAATTCTTTTCAAAACAAACCTAGAGATCTAAACCAGGATGAGATCAATATGAATAAATCTAAACCTTTTGTACAGAGCAAGTCCAGGGAATATGGATTAAGTGAGGTAGGATCAGTTACATTTGAAACTGACCTAAGGATACCAGAGGAAGGTTGACCTCTGAGAAGTATTGTTCTCCAGGACCTTCATTCCTTGGGATGAGGCAACTAATCGTGTTCTTCCCAAAATCACTGTTACTCACTTTGTGATACATCTTGCCGTTTGGAAAATGGCTATGTATGAATGGAACTATGTAGTTACTTGAATGTTTTATTGAGACCATAAAAAATTAAGTCCCATCTTATTACTGAAGAGACTAACAATTCTGGGGAGTATGAGTACAGGTTTTAATTCCAGTGAGTTTGGCAAAGCATCACGGACTTAGCTGAAAAACCTGACTGAGATTCCCACTGCCTTCTATATATAGGAGTGTCAGACCACGTACAGGTTTCCCCCACTATCCAAAAGTAGAGCTTTCCTATGAAACCTTTCATTAGCCAAAATGGTGTAAAGCAAAAAAACAACTGCCATTAATTTACAAGGAGAAAATTTTGAGTATTTCCAGACTCCAAAATTAACCCCTCTTAGGCTTTTTGGATAGCTTAGGGCACAAAATAAATCAAGAGAAATAAAGTACAGATGCTCTCAGACACAGTTCAAAGCTATGGCGGCTTGATGCTGAGATGCTGAGAGTGGTCCCAGGGGGAGGAGGTTGGGGTGTGTGCCGCCTCTTTTAACAGCTCTCTGCAAAACAAACGCTAAATGCAATTTTCCCTTTTTTTCCCCTAAAAGTGAAAATCCTCTTCAGATTTCTTTCAGTTAGCAAAACCAGGTATTAATGTAGGTCTTTCGTAAGAGCAAAGTGGTGTAACGCAAATTTTCAAAAAGTGGAAGATACTTGTATATTTATTTTTCCCCTTGAGCTATCCCCCTTTAATTTAAAATCATTATTCTAAGAGGATCAACTTATGATCAGAAGAATGGAAAATACGAGTTGCTGATTAATCATACTTAGAGCATCTTGGGGAAGACTACTACCTGATCAAATTATGTTCTAATTTTTCAGAGGTGTTCTCCAGTGAACACACCCAAATTTAATGAGTCATCTATATAAATGTATTTACCTAGCATACCCAATCAAATGATGTGTATATCCCACCATGTTAAAATAATTGCTTTTACACAAGGCAATTTTTCTCCATGCAACAATTCCCAGTCCTAATTTTGTAGCATTTTAACTTTTTTTTTTTTTAAAGATTTTATTTATTTATTTGACAGAGAGAGACATAGCGAGAGAGGGAACACAAGTAGGGGGAGGGGGAGAGGGAGAAGCAGACTCCCCGCCGAGCAGGGAGCCTGATGTGGGACTCGATCCCGGGACTCCAGGATCATGACCTGAGCCGAAGGCAGTCGCTTAACCGACTGAGCCACCCAGGCGCCCGCATTTTAACTTTTGTTTCATAAACTCTCACAGCTGTTTTAAATATTAATAAGTATCTACCACACAGCCCTGAAGGGTAAGCTAGAGCGGAGATATTACAAAAATCAAAGTATAACAGGGTGTCACAGCACTGAAAATGCTGAAAATCGCTAATGTGCTGGTGGAGTTCAATCATTTGAGTACTTGAATAGTAAGAAACTTTTTCAATTTTTTTTAAAATGTGAAAATTGAATTTTAAAAAGATTTTTAACTATTAACTAAATTGTTGAAAGCATGTGTGTGTGTGTGTGTGTGTGTGTGTGTGTGTGTATGACCATTACCGAACTGTCAAAAGTGAAACCATATGGAGGCAGAAAACCTTAAATGGGAGTATTATTTGACTTTAAAGTTTTCAGCTTTCTAGTCCAAAAAACGGACTTTTGTCCTGAATTAAAAACAACAAAATAAAACAAGAAAAAACCCTGCTAACATTCTAACATAAAAAAAAAAAAAAAAAAACCCCACAAGATTTAGGATTAGATGAGTTTGAACTCTGCCTCTAGCTCTTGCTAACCCTTGAACGAATCACATTTTCTGACCATGACATTTCTAGACCCAATAAGTAAAAAATTTGAAATCTCTTCCATTCTGTTACCAAATGACTCAAAGTTGCTAGCTCAAAAGTTACCAAGTTTGCAGAATATTATTTGACTTCTTTAATGAGTCTTCTTTCCAAATAACAGCTATTTCCACACAAAAGCAGCATGGTCCAGGGGAAAGACCCCAGTTAGATCAAGTAGCGAATGTGAATTTACCAGCTGTTAGACCTTGGCCCAGTTACAGTGCCTCTCTGATCTCAGTTTTCTCACTGGTAATAATACCCATCCTGCTTGGTGCCGGGAAGTGGGAGATGCTTTGAAAGTGCCCAGTGCCGAGTATACAATACTCAACAAATGGAAATGATGGGTGTCAAGTTATTTTAGTAAGTCTTGTTATCATATTTAGCCATCGATTTCTTTGGCTTTCATCTTTCGGCATGCTCTCCTCCATAGTTTTCTTCCCTCTGTTTTCAGAATCGTTTTACATCTCCATTAGTTTGGCAGAGCAATGATTTATAGATAAATGTACTACTGGTCCCTAAATCCTTTTTTTTTTTTTAAAGATTTTATTTATTTGACAGAGAGAGATACAGCGAGAGAGGGAACACAAGCAAGGGGAGTGGGAGAGGGAGAAGCAGGCTTCCTGCCAAGCAGGGAGCCCGATGCGGGACTCGATCCCAGGACTCCAGGATCATGACCTGAGCCGAAGGCAGACGCTTAACAACTGAGCCACCCAGGTGCCCCCTCTAAATCCTTCTTATCTGTGTATGTTCTAATTTTTTCCTCACCCCTCTGTTTGCTGCTTTCGGTTTTGGCCATTTTTGCAAGGTCTTATTGGTGCACAATTATAATTTTCTTTTAAACTTTTTCATAAGGAAAATAAGTTATTAAAAGATGATACTTTTTTTTTTTTTTTGCACTTTTTAGATAACGGAGTTTCTAGGACCTATTTATTTCAATTATAGCATTCACTTTGGTAGGTTCCTAGAGTATACCTACTTTCCATGCTGGCCACTGTCCTGCCTTTAGATCTTACCTACTGCATATCAAATGGATTCAAGGAACTGCAACTACCTTCATTAGATACCTGCAAATCGTAACTTTTTAAAATTAAATCCACCTTATAAAAGAACTAACTTTACTAGAAAATAGGTCTTTGGACTTTTTCTGGATTTTTCTATTTTTTAGATTTATATGGGCCTATAATTTCTGAATGCAGATTCTTCCTCTTCTTCTATCCCTAATTTACATTTTCCTTTTTCCCTTTTTCACAAAAGTTACAAGTTTATTTTTGATTTACTATAGAAAAAAAACTAATTTTTTTTAAAGATTTTATTTATTTATTTGACAGAGAGAGAGAGACAGCGAGAGAGGGAACACAAGTAGGGGAGTGGAAGAGGGAGAAGCAGGCTTCCCGCTGAGCAGGGAGCCCGATGCGGGACTCGATCCCAGGACCCTGGGATCATAACCTGAGCCAAAGGCAGACGCTTAACTGACTGAGCCACCCAGGGGCCCCAAAAAACTAATTTATTTTAGAATGACCTTAATAGGACCAAAAAAAAACCTTTTAGAAAACAGCCCTCAACAACTTCTTCCGCCAACCTTGCTGCTCTAATATTTATTTATGCTAGTATTGTTTCAGCCTCCTTAACAGAGATTAGTGAATAAAACAGGGGCGCCTGGGTGGCTCAGACAGTTAAGCATCTGCCTTCAGCTCAGGTCATGATCCCAGGGTCCTGGGATTGAGCCCCACATTGGGGTCCCTGCTCCTTGGGGAGCCTGCTTCTCCCTCTCCCTCTGCCTGCCACTCTCCCTGCTGTGCTCTCTGTCAAATAAAAAAAACAAAAAATCTTTAAAAAAAATTTTTTTTTAATTAAAAAAATGTGCTTTATCATCATGTGTCTTAAAACAATACCACTTGGATTATGTTTCTACAATGATTTTTTTCCTACCAGTCTAATCTTCAAAACATGGGGAGAGCTTGAGTTTGGTGTCTTTGTTCATAACAGCAAGGGCAAAGATTCTAAGATTCTGTTCTTGGACAGGGCTGTTCCACTGTTTTTGTTTTTAAACCACTCAAAAAAGATCTGTAAGACTAAGTATGCAAATAGGACCAATCAGTATTGTGTCTATCATAGATATTCCTTCTTTCCTCCAAGGCTGCCACTGGAAAGCAGCAGATCTTGTGCAGAACAGGTTGGGCTCAGTGAACAGGATCTTTAGTCATGGATATCAGAGAGAAGTAGACTGTGAGACTCTAAAAGAACAGCTACTGTTTCATTTTTTTGCGTCTATGCTTCACCATACAAGTAACAAATCCCTCTAATTAGAGCAAAGGTTAAAATAAAAATGAGCCAGTTAAAAGAAACATTCTTATTTGTATTTTAATATTTCAATTAATGAAAACAGACTTCCATGACACACTTCTTTGCCAGAAATGTCATTACTGGAGGCAAAACACTGGAGAAAGAGGAATGCAGGAAGCAGGGGCACTTACGCCACACTGTGTGGAAATGTGTGTGTGCTCTAACAGAAGCCCAACTAGGCGACATGATGCAGGTATGATCGGTGACATGGGGTCCCTGCAGAGGCACTGTGTCCAAGGACTGGAGGCCTGGGAAGAGAGCTGGGCCAGAGTCTACGAGTAAAGGAGCATTGAGAGGGCACATTTCCACGGGCTGGCTGGCAGAAGAATTCACAGATTGGGGGTGGCAGTGGGGGTGGGGGAGAAAACAAGAGTAAACAAGGCTTACTTCAGTCAGCAGGCCTACCCATCCCTAATGCTTCTACTACTTGGCTTTTGTTTCTACCCTTGAACCATTTTCTGTCAAACAGAAACTATCTGACCCGTCCTGGCTGCTAACAAATAGGTACAGTCTTGGACTAATTACCTAGAACGAATGTTCCCAGAGAAGGGTAAATAGGACAGTTAAAACCTGGTAACCTCGACATAAGATGAAAGCAAATGGGGATTGTTAAAACCAGAGAAGGCCATGGAAGACCCCATATTATACATCGCCAACCTAAAAATTACAGAGAGAACTCCTGGTTATTAGAGTTGCCGAAGAAGAAAATATGCCTCTCTGTCTAGTAGTGAGCTGCCTATCGAGGAGAGTGTTCAACGGGAGGTGGGCATGCGGAATAGGCGATTCTTGCAACAGCCAGGCAGCGACCCTATGAGTATTCTAGGACATCAACTTACTAGAAAGGATGGTCTCCCTTCCCAGGGATACAGTCATGAACCTAAGAGTCCCTGGCAAGGCGGAGTAGCAGCGATCACCGTCAGCGATGAAGACGATGGATGACTGGGCCATACTCCTCAATTTCTCCTCCCAAACTGGCTGGGAAGGTAAGAGTCATATTCCGGATTTCTATCCTACAACTATCCTTTTCCCTCCCCCCTCCCTCTCCTCCGTTCCCAAAGCAAAGAACTTTGTTCACACTGAAAGCCACAGGATAACCACCGAAAACAAAAACTCTCTGGATGATGATCTACTGCTATTCTTTTCTCTGCAGAATGGAACTGCGTTACCCCCTGTAGTGGGCTAGGCTGCAAAGCCTAATGGTGCAAATCCATTTGTCAGAACCAGGCTCCTCGTCCTCCACATGTGCAGTACCCAGCACTGTGCAGAAGGTGTAATAAACCCCCGTCCTACAAGTCGATTTTACCTTAACATCTGGGGGAATAAACACGCCACGAGTGTCTGTACTGGTTTGTTCAATAAAACTGTCTGTACCGGTCTCTTCAACAGAAGAGAATGCAACATTCACATGAATCTTTAAGATGAAGTACAAGATTTTAAAGAAAGTGCTTGTTTACATGGGGGGTGGTATTTGTGGCTATATTTACAGATCCCTGAAGAAATACATTCTTCTCCACAACAGGGTACTTTGGTAGGAAAGTTTCATAAGCAAAGATTCATTCCATGACCTTTAGATAGTCTTACCTTCTCTTTTTGGTTTTCCTATACAGACTCCAGAAAGAAGGATGTCAGCCCCTGAAGATAAGCTGTGCTCGAAGCCAGCTATAAGAATGGTTCCAAGTAACTTTGGTTTTGGTCTTCTAGGTCATAACATTCCCTTATTCATATCACTCCCGAGTTCTTCAAATTCCTCACATAGATATTTAAATGCAATAATCTTCAGATTCTTTCCCCAAAATATCATAAAGTTGTATATAAACACAGAGGTACACACAGCTGCTCTACAAATCCTTATACTTAAGGCAGGAGAGTGGCTAGGAAACCCTCCCAGCCCTGCATGCTCACCAGAAGTATGCTTTTGGGATCGGGGCCAGCTACCGAGGGCGAGCCTTACCTGAGTAGAGTGAAACAAGCAGCTTGCTCTGTGTCTGACTGGGGAATGTGGAAAAACAAATGTTCTCTACCACTCAGGTATGGTGGCTGAAGTTTCGGGTACTGGTTCAAGCATTTCCACAGGCTGTCCCATATGCTTATGCAGCAAGCAGATATTATTGTCCCCAATTTACACATGAGAGAAAACGGATGATGAAGGGAGTGAAAATTGCCCAAGCCAACCACCTAACTTAAAAGTGACATGACCAGGATTCAGACTCAGCTCTGACTTCAGAGTCGTATCATTTTTTTTCACCATATCATGTCTTTTTCCCACTGTATCATTCTGTCTCCTCCTTCAAATCTGCCTTTTTTTTCTTTAAGCAAACCCTTTCCTCGTGACAGTAATCACTAGATTGCTTATTACCCACCTAAAGTTCAATTTAAGGCTTTAATTTCCTATTAGCAATTGTGATGCAGGGTTAGGGTGTCAATGCGCAGCTGCTTTGTTCTCACAGAATCTTCTCCTGTGTTGGGATTATTTAACTGCTATTAGGGCATAATCGATGCTTCAGCTGTCCGTAGGAGGGTCTGGCACAAAAGCACCCATGTATCAGGCAAACCAATCCAAACTCTAGCATTTATAGCTCTCTTTCCTTAACAGGTACAGTTTTCTAGTCACAGCTGGAACTCTTGCTTATTTGTGTGTAGTGGGGCAAGGTTAATAGCCACAAAAGAAGTAGCCTAAATCTTCACTGCAGTAAGACCAAAAGGTGCCTTAGCTATTCCTATTACATTTAGATAGACAAGACACCCTCCCTGTCAATCTGTCCTGGGTAGAATAAAATGGAAAACAAATGATCCAAATAGATTTTTATTTTCAATATCTCTGGATACAGATTCAAGGCTCTCTTATTCCAAGAAGTACTATAGCACCACAAACACCTTTTTCTGGGTTTAAAAAGAAAAGAATCATTGATTCTCTCCTCTCTTTTCTCTGAATCTAACAATTTCTAAAAACTGTCCATTTTTCTCTTTTACGCCACACTAATAGCTTCACTGTATGTCTGACCTCTTTTCACGAAACATCACTGTAATTTCCCCGTGTTTTCTCTGACTAGATTATTCCCTCCACACCCCTCATAACTCCTGTTTATAGTTTTGTAGCCCTGTCAAAGTCAGTTCCACCGCTCATTCCAGATAGGCACTTGGCCAATATATTGCCAATAACACTCACTCTTGTGCTAACTTAAAATACACAGTGCAGCTTGCCAAGTTTCCTTATTTGGCAAGAAGGTCCCTTAGTTCCCAAGATCTTTGACCATCCATTTTTAGATCCAAATCCTCCTGCTTAATATTTGGGTATTTCTCTCTCTCTTTTTAATGTGTCTTATGTGTTCCCTAAAAGAGTAAGAAGAGATCAGTCATCTATTTGCTTTCCTAGACCAAAAAAAAGGGTCCTTGCCACTGCCTTGTGGTCATTTACTCTGGAATTATTATCACTATAACTTCTGAATCAAACAATATTTTCCAGGTTAAAAAAAAAAAAAACTCCCAGAAAAGTTATAATAGGAATTATGTTGTGAAAGACTAAAATAAACAGTACACATTGCTTTATGGGACCATTTTCCTTTATCTTAATTCACTCTTTCCAAACAAACCAAATTCATGTTCATTTGCAATCTCCCTAATCTCTCACTATTGTAGCAGGAACTTTAAACAAAGGCTCTACAAATGACCAAAACCATAATTAAAATGCATCCGTCATGTATTTTTTTGAAAATCAAAAAACGACATGAAATTTCGCTGTGGAGACAGGCCTACCACAAAGAAGCCATTAACTGCCTTGAAGCGCTTGTTTATTTTTGTCTTTCTATGTGTTTGTTGGTTCGGATCCACTGAATCCCGACCGTTCACTTCAACTGAGGTCAGGAAAGCAAGAAGGCTCTCCTAAAACAGCCTCAGGGATAAAACAGGAGCATACTTTAGCAACCATCTTAACTCAGATATCCTCGCATTAATTCTGTAAGTGGATTCTAAAACACCATTATTAATAGAGAGCTGCTTATTGTAATATCATTGGATCGGGCCACTAAATGATGCTGCTTTCGTTATTAAAGAAACTAACAGAAATACTAATTAAGTCCTCCATAAACAGTGCTTCGCGAACATCTCGAGGCGCATCAGAAACACACATTTTCAGCCATCTAACAATGACCTGCCCCGTTTTTTAGGCAATCCGGAGCCATCTCGTCGGGTCCGTAGTAAAGTTGGTCTGCAAGCTGTCAGGACCAAGCGAAGCGCGGCGGCGGCGGCCTCAGCTTGGCCCTTCCGGCCTGGGGCAAGTCTCGGAGCCCGGGGACCGAGAGACGCCACGGGGTCGCCGAGCAGCACCCTCGCCCCACGTGGGAGGCAGAGGGGCCGCTGGAGGGTGCGGGCAGCGCGAGCTGCACGCTGCCCCGGGGAGGGCCGGGGAGGGCGGCTCGCGGTGGGAGAAGCCACCCCGGCCGGGCGGAAAGCAGAAGTGAGTGGTCTCTCCTCGCACGCACAGCCCTCTGCTGGGAAGTGGCCCGCGCGCCCTGCCCTCATTTGGAAGACTCGCGTTTCGCCTCGCAGAGGGGCCGGGTCGCCCGCGGCGAGGCCGGCGCTCCGACGCTCAGGCCCCGGGGTTGGCGGGCTCGGCCGGCGGTGTCCCGGCGTTCGGCGAGGGGAAGCGGCGGCCCCCGCACCCGCCCCGCGCGCAGGGCCGGGAAAGCCCGACAGGCTGCGCCCGCCCTTCCGGACGCCAACTTCTGCGTGGGACCGGCCCGAACTTCGCCGGGCCCTTTGGGCCGCCGCGCGAAACTCCGCGGGCGCCGGGAACGCTCGCTCCGGCCGCAGCCGCCTCCGCGGGCCCCGGGTCGGGGAGGGTGCGCCGCGGAGCCCCGCAGGCCGCCAGGGCCTCGGCCCCGAGCCTCGCGAGCGCGGCGGGCCTCCGACCCACCCTCGCCCTCCGCGGCCTCCGGCCGGCCCCTTACCTGGCTCCCGGGCCGGGCGCGAGCAGCAGCCGGGGGGCGCCGAGGCCCCGCGCGCGGCGAGGGCAGGGCCGGCGACGTGGGGGGGGGGGGGGGTCGAGAGGACGGCGGCCCGCGCGGCTCCCACGCTTCCGCCCGAGTCAGGAGTTGAACATTCCGCCTCTCCGCCCCGCGCCAATGAGGAAGACAGTTACGGCAACAGCACCACCTACCTCCGAGCGCGGAACGGCCGGGCCCCTCTGCCCGCGCCGCGGCTCAGACGCGCGGGCCGGCCTCCCGGGCCTGCGCCCCCCGAGGGCTCCGTGCACCCCTGCGCCCCTGCGCCCCGGCAGCCACCCGGGTGGAGGGATGGAGGAACTCAGTGCGAGGAGCACCTGCCCTGCAGTGCGGGGCGCCAGGACGGGGAGGCGTGCCCCGGGGCCTCGCGGTAGCTTCACCTCATTTTCCCAAGTTCCCACCACCTGTCGGGTCAACTCAGTCCTCATCAACCAACATTTACCTTGTCAGAGGCGCTGGGAATACAGAGAGATGGGAGGCTGCTTCGTGCCTCTTCCGGTTGGGAAGGGCACAGACCTGGAAAGATATTTCTAGGAGAGAGGGCTGAAGGCTGCCTGGGTGGGACCATCAGTAAATACCTACGGAATTTTGAGGAGGGGTCATGGTGGGCTGCCCTGCTTGGTGACTTTACCAAAACTGAGTTCAGATGCGGACGCTAGAATTCATTCCAGGTGTGAGCAAGACGTGGCAGTAAGTACTGGGAAGACAGGTAACTGTTGATTGGGGAGGAAAGGAGAGACGAGGTCGCAGAGGCACTGGGAGCATTATCCAGGGGCTTGAGTTCAGATTTTATCATCTATGGGCACCGGGGAACTGGGGGAAGTTAGAATCAAAGAATTAAGATAGGTGTTTGTGTTTGGTGATTTAGAGAGAGAGCAGTCCGCGCGCGGTTGTGGGATGCGTTGCTAGGGCAAGACTGCGAGGCAGCAAGAGAGGTTAATACCGTCACTTCCTGGTAATGGGAGTGTGAGGACCTGAGCAGGAGGTAGGAAATGGACCTCGAAAAGGAGGAATGGCCTCTCAGGAAGAGGCCACAGAAATTGGGGGTGTGGAAGAGAAGAAGAAAAGAGAGATGATGCCAAGGTTTCAGACCCGGATGACTAGAAGAAAGATGGTGCCGTTGACAGGAACAGGGATCTGTCGGGGAGAAGCTGGCTTCCTGTAGAGTTCGAGGTCATGGGAGGCAAAACAGGTAGAGATGCAGCAGTTGAAATATGAAACGGAGACTCAGAAAAGAGGTCATGAGAGAAAGAGAATTGCAAATCGTCAGTTGAAAATAACAAAGCGGAGGGATGGGTGAATATAAGCTAAAAACACACCACGTTCTGGTCTGTTATTGAAATTATTATTTTTTTTAAAAGATTCTTTATTTGACAGAGACAGCAAGAGCAGGAACACAAGTAGGGGAAGTGGGAGAGGGAGAAGCAGGCCTCCCGCCGAGCAGGGAGCCCGATGCGATGCGGGACTTGATCCCAGCACCCTGGGATCATGACCTGAGCCAAAGGCAGAGGCTTACGGCTGAGCCACCCAGGTGCCCCTGTTATTCAAATTATTGAATTACCCCTTTGGTGAGAATTAGGAATTTCAGCACTGATGGATTCTATTTCTGTAACTGAGAAATTAGGATTGATGAAAACTGTCATGCTAACCAAATTCCTGATGTAGGTAATCAAATAATTCTGAAAATCATCTAAACATCTATCTTCAGGATAGACCCCCGTATGATGTGACTCCAGTCATCCTACCTCACCAGGCACTACATTGTGATGGCAAAGACCCTAGACCGGGAATCAGAGAACCTGGTTCCTGGTTTTAGTCCTGCCACGTATCAACTGGGGTACTTTGCTAGACAGGCCTGGTTTTCTCCTCTGCAAAATAAGAGGGCCCAGGGAGATGTCAGACACAGGTTCCAGCTTTAAAACTGTGAATGCATTACTTTAAATTTGAAGCACATGACTTAAGACTCTTAATATTTTCACCACATCCCCCTTCCTTCCCATCTATTTTCCCTTCGTTCTATTTTCCCTACATAATTAGGCAAAGAGAATAACCAGCAGGAACAGTAAACACTAAAGAGTAGTTTCACAAGTATGCTTAAATGATAAACTGGCAGGCATTCTCTTATCTTCCCAACCAGGTTGCAAGTTCCTTGAGGTCATATCTTATATTCTGTTGTATCTGCCCATGGCTGAAATAAATGCGTAATTGTGTGATAAACTGGATGCCTCAAGCCTGACTCTTCTTTCGTCAAGTTGCCCATTTCCTTATGACTATACTGATCTCTTTGAGTCCCAGACCTAATAAATACAGTGTAGTGCTTATTCCCGTGGCTGACTCTACTTTTTCAAACTTTCACATCTTTTTTTTTTTTTAATTTTATTTATATATTTGACAGAGAGAGAGACAGGAGAGAGGGAACACAAGCAGGGGGAGTAGAGAAGGAGAAGCAGGCTTCCCACTAAGCAGAGAGCCTGATACGGGGCTCCATCCCAGGACCCTGGGATCATGACCTGAGCCGAAGGCAGACGCTTAATGACTGAGCCACCCAGGCACCCCCACATCTTTTTTTTGAGAGCATACTGGGTAATTCTCACCTGCGTAGGTTTACAAATGTGAATAGCAATAGCAAAAGAGACCTAGTCAAACCTCTCTTATCAAGCCTTCCTATTCCTTTACTTGAAATGTCTCCGCACTAAAAATAGATGTACTCTCAGCAGTGGGGTGGATTGGGAGTCCTTAGCACCCTCTTATATCCAAGAACACCCTCCAAAATAAATATGCAATGTCAGTAAAAACAGTGTATTTGCTATGCAAATAGAGCTTAAAGAAAAAAGTCTTCTGGTCCCCCATTCAGACTGTTGTCCTTAAGCTCCTCTTGAATAGAAATTCTGAAACTGCTACCAGCTACGGTAGATCAAAGAAGTGCAGACATAAATTCTATTAAGGATAGAAGGAAAGGCAATTTACAAGGAAGAAAGTATTCTGATTATCCTTCCCACCCTTTGTAGTGATGAGAGTTCTGAGCCACATGGTGACCCAGGAGCATTTTATCCAGCCATCTCAGTCCTCCATTGCAGACTGTGAGTGGTCCGTGTCTAGATCATAGCTAAGAATTACCAGCTTTTACACAAAGGCTGGTGTTCGCCCTCCTGCACCGTGCTGGATCCCTGGGAAATGAAGGCACACAGTCACACATCCTTTAAGATAAGTAACCATGACCTTAAAATCAGGAGTGAAGCCCAGGTCATTGTTGGAACTTAGCTTTCACATCTAGCTTAGGGACCGAAGAATTCACAAGAATATTTCAGGTACCAAATTTGCTTAGGTGTTTCAAGGCCTGAGTAGGGCAAGTAGGGCAAGATGAGAAATTGAGGACTTTGGCAAAATTTGTTCAACAAGCATTTACTGAATGGCAGGCACTGTGCTGAGCCTAAAGTGGTAACAGTGACCAAGACGTGGTCTCTGTTCTCACAGAGTTTGCTGAGTGCAACGGAAAAGCCAGAAAAGACACAAGTGATTACACTGTGGTGTGCTCTTACGAAGGCAAGAATGTGGGATTACAGCAGGGCACAAAACACAGTTTTCCGATAACCTGGGTTGTGGTGGCAGCCCTATCCCCAAGCAGCTATCACTCAGTTGGGCCCCTACTGCCTCATGGTCATGTGGGATGATAAAGGCCTACTTACCTTTGAGTCTTGAGTCCTATGCGCTGCTTATTTTTGCTATTGTTTGCCGTGCTATTCTTCTTGAATATCCTAGATTTAACATGTGACCGAATCATAACTGAGTTTGTCATACCCTTTCAGCATTGAGCCTTACCATCTCTCCCGTTTGCTCTTAGTCCTACTTTATTGCAAGGAACTCATATGCTTCTTCCCCAAATATATAACAGTTGGTATGACTTTTCTGGCAAGATCCTAGAGTTATTATTAAATGCCATGATTAAATGGAAAGCTGGTAATTGCTTTGAATGTGAACACCAGGAACCAGCATGGAGTCATTGAAATCAAGACGTACCAGACAAACCTGGTTTTCTCTGCTGGAATCATGGAGGACAATGAGGACTTCCTCAGTGAAACATGACAAAGTTCCTCATGAAGACTTTATAAATCAGAAGGGGATTTTAATGAATGACAATACAATACAGCAAATTGCTGTTAGTTTGAAAGGTACACCCCAAAAGTGCTGATGTCACTCAGGGCGCATTGTTCCCTTACAAAGGGTTTCTAATGGTACATTGCTGAGCTCTGTTCTCTATCCTGCCCTGTTCAATGTTTCTGCAATTTGGGTGAAGACCTAGGTGGCATGCCTACCTGATTAGGGAATAACATATATTTGGAAGGAATATCTAACACAGTACATAGAAGAATTGTATCCAAACTCAAAAACCTTTACTCAAACACTTTTACTGACACTTTGCTGCCTGCTAAATACAGTCCAAGATCCTTAGGGCACACGATCTAATCCAGATTTTCCTCACCAACATTATCCCCAGTCTTCACTGGCCTGACGCTGCCTTCCTCCCGACACCTCCATCCCCTTCCCTGGATTTTCCTCCGTCAGTTCTCACCCTCAGCATCACACCTGGCCACCAAGAAGACTCTATCGTCCCTCATCACACGTGTGGCAGTAGCAGGTTCTACTCAAAGGGATCATGAAATCTGAAGGGAAATAGAAAATGTAATGAAGATAGTCATGTTTCTGAAATTGAAGGTTCTGCTTTAACAGAGACAATAAATAGACCCGGGCTTTCATCCCCAGGTGAGCTGGTAGGACATTGGAGATACATTACTTAGTTTCTTAGCATCTCCAGAGCTTCCGGTTAACCCATCTTGCTGTTCTTCTGGATGAAGCAAATTCAGACCTAAACTTCCAGACATTCTAAGAAGACCAATGATATTATCCCATATGGTATTCAGAATCTCACCAATTTATTAGATTGGGGCACATGTGATTAAGAAGGAAAACTCTTCTATCTGTTGGTATCTGGAAAAAGCAAGAACTATATTTCATAAGGTAATTATTAGTTCCAATGAATAAATGCTCATAAACAATCAAGTGACATCAACCGTCTTTTACATCAAATTTTCAGGTATCTGTAGATTTTTCATTGTAAACATTATTAGATGATGATACCAATATGTAATCATGTGTCTTCCCTATTCAGTAGTCATTCTTTTCTCTTCAACAAGCAATTTTTTAAAACTATTTACCTGGTCTGTTTTCTTCATTTTGCTTGCTTCCAGAAAGTCTACAAGTAAGCAATATAGTTCTTCTGGTCTGCCTATAGAGGGGATAGACAAGGGAAGGAATGGCTCCTTCCCAGTAGCTGGCCTAGGATCTCTCAAGAGTGGATTAATCAGTTTATTATACTGGAAATCCTGATCAAATTTCAAAGTCACTTTTCCATCCACACTTCTTTATATTATTGTTTCTCAAGTTGAAATTTTTTCAGTGAACATTTTTATAAGTTCTATATGCCTTTTTTTTTTTTTTTGCCACCATTGGTTTTCCCTAACTTTTTAAGGTCCATTTGTATTAAACTCCTGTCCACATTGTTGTTTGTAACACCTTCCAATTTAGTATCATCTGAAAATTTCATTAACATGCTATTTACTCCCTCTTCCAGATCATTAATAAATGCTATTTCTTATGTATTAAATTTTGCGGTCGAATAGATTTAATTTGCTGTTGTAATTTCAATGCATGTTTTCTAAAGATACAATGCAGTTAAGAATGGTCTTAACATAGGCTTAAATCCATCCCCAGTTTATAGTTATTTTACTATTATGCAATCCATTTGTGTTCTCTAATCAGCACTGTTGTGAGCTCCATTGAAGCAATAATCTATTGATTTTCTCTTCCCTCTTTTTCAATACAGTCATCATCTTGGCTTTAAATGCACAGCAATAGCAGAGTTAGAACTATTGTTGTGCTCTAATCCACAGCTATTTATAAAAGGAAATTAAGTCTTTTTTCTCAGTGGATATTCTTCCACTGATATAAGAAATATTCTACATTAAAAAATTATAATATTTTTTCATAGTATTTTATTTTCCTAAGCACAGTTTCAGTATCCTAAAATGAGAGAGATTCTAGGTCTTTTCTTAAGCAAGCAAATGCAGTATATACATATGTTGCATTTATATATTAAATATATATAGGAAAAGATAATATGTGTATTAGAGAGTGTGTTGTGTGTGTGTATTTTCTTTTCTTATAAATCTACTCACTGCTTCCCTGACACCTAGAGAATCTGGGGTGACTTTGTTTTTTATAATAGGCTTAGACATGTTACCTTCAAATCAGAGAATGAGGTTCATTAAGCCTTTGCTTCACTTTATGTCACACATCATCTTACTTATTAGGCCTTCCATAGTGCCAGCGTTCATTTTCAATGAGATGAGGTCTCTTACACGCCACTTATTTCTGTCCTTATGCTCACATATTGCAATTTTAAATCATTATGCATGAGGTTAGTCTTCGTGTTCCTACATATCACAATTCTCCTCACCACTGGGTATCAGGCAAAAGCAAAGAGTCGACATAACTGGATAATTGTCTTAGTGTTTTACTTCATTAATACAAAGCAAACCTTACCAAATTGTTATGGCAAAACATTTCAAAATAATTATGTCAGATTTGCAAAATCCTACTAAACTATTTCAGTTGAGTAATCAAAATTCAACCTCACTTAACCAACCATGGCCTGTCTATACAACCAGTTTATCTGGATCATTTTGCCATGCAAATTAGTTGCATAAACCCCTGTAACAAGTTCCAGTGTGTTAGATTACACTACGAGCCACGTCCCCGGCCTCTGGAGGAAGTAGTGTCAGACGTATCTCCAGATGATTCAGATTATTTCCAGTCCTGAGGATCTGGATGCAGCAAGTTTTAGTGTTGACATGCTGTGAATGATGCTCATAGGTATTCTTTTTTTTTTTAAAGATTTTATTTATTTATTTGAGAGAGAATGAGAGACAGAGAGCATGAGAAGGAGGAAGGTCAGAGGGAGAAGCAGACTCCCTGCTCAGCAGGGAGCCCGATGCGGGACTCGATCCCGGGACTCCAGGATCATGACCTGAGCTGAAGGCAGTCGCTTAACCAACTGAGCCACCCAGGCGCCCAGCTCATAGGTATTCTTGAAGTCGTAGGCTTTAATTCAGTAGTCTTATCTCCAATACATACGTAGATGGCAATCTAATTCAAGCTCTCACCCTTTCCCAGACTTAGTCAAGTCAGGTTGGAACTTAAGTGGTTTTAGTATGTAAAAACTTGATAACTTGATGGATCCCTTGAGATAGATGTTAGTGAGGACTTTGAAGCATCCAAAACTCAAAAATGAAGGTTCTCAATGCAATAGAGCATAGGGACGAAGAACATGGGCTTAGGAATTAAATAGACCTGGATGAGGTCTGCTGCTTATGAACTGTTTGACCTTGGATATTTTTACTCAGCCTCTCTGGGCCTCAGTTTCTTCACCTGTAAAATGGGGACCATTATGGGTTTTTTGTTTGGATTAAATAAGTAAATATATGCACAGTGTTTAAAACAGGACCTGGCTCAGAGTTAGTGTTCAGGAATGCCATGTATTATTATTGTTATTATTGGTCATGTTCCACATGCTAAACATTTGCTATTATTATTGCTGTTATTATTACTATTATTATTCAGTTATCTGAATTATTTCTGTTTCCTCTGGAGTCAGTTTTTCTCCTTATTTCCCTTTACTTTTCTCTTTTACAGTACTAGTTTTCTCAGATATCTGGTGATCATTAGTTATTGTTTATGTTTAAGAATGAAAAATTATGCTGACTATTTTAAGTAGCTGGCATGGATTTTTCTCTGCTGCTGTGAAGTAGATTTTTCTCCTATAGGACACGTCCCTGAACGGAAGATTCAATGGTACCCTCAAGTACATAGAGGGATAAGTTCACTGGCAAGCATGCTTTAGGATATTTTCATAGTTGACTCAGCCAGTACAGTAGGATTAGTGTTAGCATGCCTTGGACTTTGTCTTTCTCATATTGTGAAATTATAACCCATGATAGCTAAAGAAAACATGTGAGGGGTAGTCCTGGAAGTGTACCCAGGAAAAATACCTAGGAAGAGTAGCCCAGTGGGTGAAGGGTTTGCTACAACTTGAGAGGCCAGTTATCAAGATGGTAAAGATCAGGAAAAAATTAGGAATTGGTAGAAGTCCTTTGATATTATGAAGGGCATCAAAAATATCATTGTAGCCTCTGAGGATTTGTCAAAAATAGCAGGGAAAAAACTGTCCCCTAAGCTTATTATGACTTAGGGGATTTTAAGAAAAAGGAAGAGTGATGTCAATGTGCATTCTGGAAATTTATCTCCACACAGAAAGGTAATAATTTGCTTAGGCTCCTGTTACCGTGAATGTATGTCCACGCTGAATATATGCTAGGGCACAGCAGAATTGCAGAGAACTCTGACGTTTCAGTCTTTCCTTCTTTCTTTTCCCATTGGTTTCTGAAATGGAAAGTAAGAGGAGAGAGATTTACTTTCCTGGTATGAATTATGACATCCACCTTTAGGAGGCAGAAGCAGCGTAGCTAGTTTGGGCTTTAAATAAGACTATTTTCTCTATTATAATGATAAAAAAAATTTTTTTTGTCTTTTTTACTACCCTTCTAAAGAGAATGACCGTGGTAACAGGAGGGTCTTCTGTTTGCTGAGGACAAACAATATCTTCATCCTCAGTTAGAGTGGGGACTTTCATGTTTGGAGCTAGGGCTACGGGGAAAATTAAGTTGATTTGCATTAAAAAGAAAATATGACTTTGGGTCCCCAAGGATGATCTGCAAACTAGAGAGGTGGAGAATTGGGAATGGGAAGAGGAGACCATATGATTGGTAGCAAAGAAGAAAGATTTAGAAGACAAGATATGTCCTGTGAGGATTTTTTTAAAATGAAATACCATGGGATTCTGTAATAAAACCCCCCTCTCCATCTTTCTACAAAATATTCAATAAATCTACATCCCTCAAAAATGCTTCAATTTCAGTGGAGTCAATTTTAATGAAATAAGGCATAGAGAATAATATGAAAACAATAACTTGGCATAAGAAATAAAGTGTTTCAAATACAACAGAAGTGTCTTCCTGAATATGAGTGGATTCTTTATGGTGAATGCAGAGAAATGTTATATCATCCTGAGAAATTAAAGACTTCCCATGGCATATCCATGATATATGAGATTTTTATGAAGGGCCACAAACACACACACACACACACAGAGTTCTATTTTGAAGACAGACTTTAGAGAAAAATACACCCAAATCTCTTGTCTAAACTCCACTTACAATATTTTGGTAAAATTAATCTCATGCTTTGGTTCCCCAAACTCTCTTCTGTTATTTTTAGTTTGTGTCATCAAAAGCCTGAATAATCCGTTCTCTTGGGAGCAAAAAGAGAGGCAGACAGTATTGCCTCGTAGTTAACAACATATGCTCTGGAAGCAGATTATACTTGGTTTGAAACCCCAACTCTGCCATAATTTAAGCAAGATAATTTCTTGACCTTGAGCAAGATAATTTCTCTCAGTGTTTCCTCACCAGTAAATAGTAAAACTATTCATCTCATAGGTATTTAGAATGAAATACTGTGTGTATGTATCTGGCACACAGTCAGTATTCAATAAATGGTAGGTGAAGTGACAGCTTGAAAAGCACTGATTACTGAACCAGTATATCCAGAAAATTCTCTTTCAAAGCCAGCATTCAGAGAATTTTGTATTGGAAACTCTATATTCCTTACTGATCTTGCTTTTCTTCTAATTTTAAGTGGAAGTACAGAATTTCCTCTTTTCCCACCCCAGCAATCATCTCTTGCTGCTCAAAATATTTCCCTGCCCCGTGTTACAGAATGTATTCAGTTGCTCCAAAAATGCTATTTCGAATGCGTAAGTGAACCTCGCACATCAGACCTATACTTCAGCTGCGTCATCTCAGTTATTCCTACAATCCTCCCTGATGCAAGTGTTTCAGTGTTGACTTAATGTTATTCATTTGCTTGTGTTGTTAGTGAAAACAAATTCTTTTTTTTTTTTTAAAGATTTTATTTATTTATTTGAGACAGAATGAGAGAGACAGAGAGCACATGAGAGGGGGGAGGGTCAGAGGGAGAAGCAGGCTCCCTGCCGAGCAGGGAGCCCGACGCGGGGACTCGATCCCGGGACTCCAGGATCATGACCTGAGCCGAAGGCAGTCGCTTAACCAACTGAGCCACCCAGGCGCCCGTGAAAACAAATTCTTAATTAAGAGGCCCAGCATCACCTGGCTCACATAAAGTGCCACAAGCAATAATCTCTAATTTAGTGTACCCTCTGGCTCATACCTTCAATTTAATTTCTGAAGCTAGAAATACAAATGGAGTTTATAATGGGTTGTGAGCATCGGGTGAGAGGAGATCAGAACCACTAATGAAGAACTCCTTCCTTGGGAGGAACTCATAACAGCGTGTAACTGTTTCTAGGCGATGTGGACTGAACATGTAAATGAACACCCAGGTTAGGTTAAAATCTAACTCCTAGTGTGGTCTGTGTATGACTTGTGTCACATTTGGTTTACCTTCTGATCTCCTCCTTCATTCATAAACATTGGATCTGTTGGTAAAAAGTCCGAGTCTTATTCTCTCTTCACCTCTCCCCTCTTTCACTCGGTAATTTGAAATGTTTTCCGGTCCACTGCAAATAACTCTTTTTTTTTTTTTTTTAAAGATTTTATTTATTTGACAGAGAGAGACACAGCGAGAGAGGGAACACAAGCAGGGGGAGTGGGAGAGGGAGAGGGAGAAGCAGGCTTCCCGCCGAGCAGGGAGCCCGATGCGGGACTCGATCCCAGGACCCTGGGTTCATGACCTGAGCCGAAGGCAGACGCTTAACCGACTGAGCCACCCAGGCGCCCCCACTGCAAATAACTCTTAAGATGGGTCTGTTCAAGATAATGGTATCCTGTTTCAATTATTGCAGCAACAACATTGATAAATTGGTGTGCATTTGGGGTAAAGGACAAAGGATGAGGTTAAAGACCAGGCTCTCCAACTGCTCCTTCGCCTCAAGTCAATTTCAATGGCTCGAGCCACCATTGTAGGTTTCTTCACTTTTCCATCCTTTCATGGTTGTTTTGGCTAAAGAGTCTCAGGTGGTCCCTCAGTGTTCTGAAGTTCTCTTTACTGTTGCCTCAGGAAAGGCACTGTAATGTCCCGAGCCCCAAGCACTCCCTGTGCCAGGCGCTTTATATACCTTAATTCATTGAATCCCCAGGCAGCCTTTGTGAGGGAGGTATTAGGATTCCCATGAGCAGAGGTGGAGATTGAGGCTCAGGGGTTAACTACGTTGGCCGATGTCCACAGCTGAGGCCTCCCGCATATAGGGGTGCAGACTGTGGATGTGCAAGGAAACTTGGTTGAAGGAGAGCTCTCCAGTGGGACAGCGCCAGCTGAAGACAAGGGTTGCCTTTCTTCCTAACACGCATGAAGATGCTGAGTCAAACCCACATCCATCTGATTTTATCTTTCTGATATTCCATGTTCCTTCCCCAAGAGCTAGATTCACCCCCAGAGAAGCACTTTAAACACCTGGCAGCACCAGGCCCTGAAAAACTGTCCCCAAACAAGAGTGGTGTCCCCTCCAGCCACTCACATTTTGTGCTAGCCCCACTCTGGTAGACTGTGAAAATGGCAGCAAGTTTCCTTTCCCTGTATCCATAGTCTATGTGATGGGACTTTGAAGCTCCACACATCAAGACGCAGCATTATTTCTCCACCCTTTGAATGTTGGCTGGCGCCCTGGCCCACTTTGGCCAGCAGAGTATTGCAGAAGTGAATGAGCCTGTTTGGAGCCTGGGATGCAAAGGCTCTCGCTTATCTGCTTTGCTCCCTGGGAGCCCTTCCCAGCTGGCAAGTAAGGAAGCCCAGCCTGGTCTGCTGGAGGATGAGAGGCTGTGTGGTGCAGAGATGACCCATTCCATCTGAGGCCAGCCTGTACAAGCTGACTGCAGACTCATGACCGAGCTGAGCCCTGACCTGCCGAACCTGACCCGGATTGGCCGAACTACCCGATTGCCCATAGAGTCATTGTTGTTGTTTTAAGGCACTAATTTTGGGGTGGTTTATTACACAGTGTGATAGTTCGTTTTCCATGTTAACTTAGAAGGTGTTTTTTTGGATGAGGTAAATGTTTAAACTGGTGAACTTTGAGAAAGCAGAAAGTCCTCCACAACGGAGTGGGCCTCATCCAATCAGTTGAAGATCTGAACTGAACAAAAAGCCCAGCCTCCTCACGCAGGAGGACATTCTCCCTCAGACTGGTTGGACTTTATCCACACCATTGGCTCTCCCATGTCTCCAACCTGCTGGCCCACACTGCAGATATTGGATGCTCCAGCCTCCATAATTGTGTGAGCCAATTCCTCAAAAGAAATCTCCTTCCATATATACATAAATTCCATCGGTGCTGTTTCTCTGGAGAACACTGTCTAATATACACAACAACTGATATACTTACTGATATGGTTTATCTTTACACAGTGTGAATGAACCACCTCTTTCCTCATCCTTCTTGGCTGGTGCAGAATCTGTCTACCCCCAGGGCTGCTGTGGCTCCTCACAATGAGCCCCTCTCCTCACTGGGGAGACTGAACTATTAGACTCTGTCTCTCTGCCCTGAAATGTCAAGACTCTTGCTGGAACCATCAGCTGTCCTCCATTCCTGCCGGGTCCCTGTTGTTAGCACGCTAGAGACTCTTGCCACCGGCCTTAAATTAAATAGATAGAAACCTCACAAGGGCCTCCCAATCCTCTTTTATTCTCAGGTACTGCAAAACCTGTCCTGAAGAATTTTATGCCAACATTTGCTCCAATTATTCTCTTGTGTTGGTCCTCCTACTATAGAATTTTCACTCGTCCTGCCTCTCCCCACCAAGGAAGAATCTGAACCCTCCCTGCCGGGCTGAGGGGAGGGGGCTATTGCAGAATCAGACATCTCTCCCGTGCCCTGGCCCCAGCCTCTCTCTCTCTTCCCCAGGTCTGGAGGAGCTCCCATACCAGTGCCCATGAGCTCACAGTGCCTTGTGTTTACTTCCCTTTATAACAGGGTTTGGGCCCCAATTTTTCTAAATTTAAATCAGCCCAAGAACAAAGATGCTGGCTTTCTGTAGCATCATCCTTGACCTTCCCTAGCTGCTGGACAAACACGTGCAAAGCAGCCAAAGCAAGGCAGGCACTTTTCCCATTCCCACGCCCTTATTCTCTTGGGGTTAGTAACATTTCCTCCAGTCCTTCAGTGTCAGGCCACAGGCAATGGTAGTCTGACACGGTAACCAACAAGGCAGCAGGGACGGACCAAGGTGGGGCTGTGACTGCCTCATGGGTCATGCTGGCTTCAAGGAGGGCGCTGTGGCAAATGGGAGCTTCCTGCTCCATGCTTGGATAGCCACATACGGAGCCCTGGGTGCTCTGGCCACCGCTCTTCCCAGCAGCCATGTCATGCATTGGCAGGCTTGGTCTCCAAGGAGAGGACATAGGCATGCGTGGGCTACATCAGATGTAGCCCATAAAATGGTGCAGCAATTGTAGAATACAATAGGACAGCTCCTCAAAAAATTAGACATAAATGCCCATATAATTCATCAATTCCACTTCTTGGTACAGATCCAAAGAATGAAAGCTAGGACTTGAGCAGATATTTGTACACCCAGGTTCACGGCAGCATTACTCACAAGGCCAAAAGGTGGAAACAAACCAAATGACGGATGAATGGATAAGCAAAATATAGTATATACATGAAAGGCAATATTTTTCAGCCTTAAGAAGGAAGGAAATTCTGACACATGCTACAACAGGAATAAAACTTGAAAACGTAGTGCTAAGTGAAGCAAGTCAGACACAAAAGAACAAAGACTGTATGATTTCACTTATATGAGGTAACCTCTACATTCAAAGAGACAGAAAGTGGAATTGTGCTTACTGGGGGCTGGGGAGGGGAAGGGTGGAGTTATTGTGCAATAGATAGTTTTAGAGTGAGCTGATGAAAAAGTTTTGGAGATGGAGACTGGTGAGAGTTGCACAACAATGTGAATGTACTTATATCATTGAACTATACACTCAAAAAGGGTTAAAATGGTAAGTTTTATGTATGTCTTATCACAAAAAATTAAAAGTGGTCCAGTGGGACTAAGTCAGGAGGAGAGATGGTTTGACTCTGGGTGAGTGTCTGGGTCCCCTACTGCTTTTAATATTTACCATTATCCACAATTCCCTCTGCCTTACCTTTAAGCCTGCATAATACAGTGAGTCAGTAAGGAATTAGGGGTGATTCTACGTGTCCCCACAATGTGGCAACATGAAGCAATGACCCTGAACTCCAAGGGCTACCATTAGGAATGCAACCCCCCACCTCCAGCACTTCAGTGGTTTCCCACTGCTCTTAGTCAAACATGAGGCTCCTTGAAAAGGCCTGGAAGGCCTCGAAGCTCTGAGTCTTCTTAGGTCTCCAGCACATTCTGGAGCACGCTCGCCGGCGCCCTCTCGGCTCTGCCACAGTGAGCTTTGTGCCCTTCACACTGCGAAGATTATTCCCTGCTTAGGACATATTCTTCTCTCTCTGCCTCGTTAGCATCTTCATCCTACAGAGTACAGGTCAACTATCACTTCCACAGGAAACATTTCCTCACCTCGGGATCAGTGTAAATCCCCTTCTTACATGTCCTTGAACACCAGATGCTTCCCTGGGAGTGTTTTTATATTACATTTGATTCTTTGATTAGTTTTCTGTCTCCTCCATTAGGTGATAAGCTCCAGGAGAACAAGGACCTTCTAGCTTTTCTCACCATTGAATGCGGAGCTCACAGAGGGCCTGGCACTCAGTAAGTCCCTCAACCATTACTTGCAGTGAAAAGAAAGTTAACTGACAATGTCTAATTAAGTTAGTTTCTTTAAATTAAGTTAAAGGTTTATAAGTCAGTTTATAAGTAACCTGCCCATCTGACACCATGCTGTTCTTGATGTAGGGGTAGGGCCTAAGGGCAGGCTATCCACGGTGGGCAACTTTGGCATGAAGATCATTTTGAGTTAAAAAGCAATCAAACCCCAGCAGATTCAGGAAAAGCTCTTTACCTTCCCCCTCCACTGCCTAAAAGAGGAGCTGCTCCAGGAAGAGAGCTATCACCATACATAACTACGGTATAATGTGAACTAGGTGCTGCCGACAGGGAGGAACCTAGCAAGACCTGTTCGATCAAAGTCCTCTCTTTGTCCCATTGCTCCTGAATGGCCCAGCAAACATGTGTTTACCAAACATTTACTATTTTTCATTCTTCCTGAAGATTGCATCCTTTCCCTTTGAAGACCCAGCCCCCTATTCCCTCTTTCTTGGTTCAAGATGACATATATACCTCATTTTGCCTGACTGTCTTTAAAATTTCTGGGGCGCCTGAGAGGCTCAGTCAATTAAGCGTCTGCCTTTGGCTCAGGTCATGATCCCAGGGTCCTGGGATTGAGCCCCCCATCGGGCTCCCTGCTCGGCCGGTGGGGGGGGTCTGCTTCTCCCTCTCCCTCTGCTGCTCCCCCTGCTTGTGCTCTCTCTGTCTCTATCAAATAAATAAATAAAATCTTAAAAAAAAATAAAATTTCCTTGTCTGTGTTGGGTATTCCCCCTAAGTATGCCATTAAATTTGATTTTCTCCTGTTAATCTGTCTCATGTCAATTTGATTCTTAGTCCAGCTAGAAGGACTTTGAAGGGCAGAGGAATTCTTCCTCCCCAACATAAAACAGAGAAAATTAAGATCATTCCACAGCAAGAAATGTCAGACATTTTAGATCAGCAGTATAAGGAAAGCTATTCAAGACAGGAGTTCATTTTTACCACACTGCGTATCCTATGCTGATTTTTTTAAAAAAATCATAAGCACGTTTTAAAACCAGAATACATTTCTTTTAATTTTGTCACACTGGTGGTCATTGAGCATTGATATTTTAGAGGAAATGCCATTGAATTCAGGAGCAATCTATTTAACCTGCATGGTATTCAAAAATTGCTGGAAAAGCTTAGCTCTTGCGCATTGTGCCAGTGACCTTGTTAAGCAGGTATGTTAAACACATGTATAATTTTCTACAGGCATTTTTGGTAAAAACATTCTTTCTTCTTTTTTCATGTCTTCCAGCAGACCTCATTATCCTTCTTGTGACCCTGTAGGCCTCTCATTTTCTTTTGGCTCATTTGCAAGTTTTAAAATATTAACTGCATCTCCTGCTCCAGGAAAGGTTGTCTGGCTACTACGCTCCGTTCTTAGAGTGTGAATTCTTCTATTTTGCCGTTGCTACCTTATTCTCATTGGGAGGAGTAAGGGGGTATGTATTAGTTTTGAATGATGTCGAAGCTAAATTAAAAGATCGAAAGATGTCAGTCACCATAAGGTTGGGGGAAAGAGGCTATTAGACATAGGATACCAGGTTGTTGTTGTTTTTTTAAGATTTTATTTATTTGAGAGAGACAGAGAGCACAAGCAGGGGGAGAGGCAGAGGGAGAGGGAGAAACAGGCTCCCCGCTGAGCAAGGAGCTGGATGCAGGGCTTGATCCCAACACCCTGGGATCATGACGTGAGCCGACGGCAGCCGCTTAACTGACTGAGCCACCCAGGCGCCCCTAGGATACCAGTTTTTAAGTAAGGTAGGAATAAAGAAGAGTAAACAAGAGCAAGAATGCCCAAGGGATAGGCTATCAGCTTCATTTCTCAGCTTTCAACATTATCTAGAAAAAGAAAACTATATAATGGGGAAAATTTGCAGCCAATACTGAGGCCTATGAGACAGTGAAATGCTGAAAAATAATGGCTTCAAAAAAATTTATTCGGTAACTTTTTTTTTTTTTTAATTCTCTAGTAAATTCCAGGCATTATGCTCCACTAGGTGGGAGGGATAACACTGCATAAAACAACACCCCTGGGGACCTTGAACTAGGATATGAATGAACACAGAAAGGCATTTGCCTGCTTTAGCATTTCTCAAAGTGAGCTTCCACTGTGGGATATTAGGAGGGATTGCAGTGGAACTTCTCAGAGCCTTTAATATGTTAATGAATATTGGGAATCATTTCTAAGAATGGGGTGTATATTATGCAGTGGCTCCCAAATTTATTTGAAGATACCATCTTGGCTTTGTTTTTTGCTTTGCAGTTGTGTGTCTGTTTTTGGAGGAACAGTTTGTGAGCTTGTGAGACTAGTATAGCCTGGAACACACTCTGGAAAATGCCAACATGAAAAAAAGAGAGACATATTGGACTTCAAAGAATTTTAGAAATCTCTTCATCAAATATTTACTAAGTGCTTAAATCACTGAGAAATGGTAGGAGGCCCCATACCAGGCAGTTCTAAAATCATGGCTTTTCATTGTTGCTAATAACCAAAAAAAAGTGGAACAACCCAAGTGCCCATCAACTGACAAACAAGTGGTATATCCACATCATCAAATATTATTCAGCCATAAAAAGAGATGAAGTACTGATACACGCTAGAACGCAGATAAACCTTGAAAATGTTACGCCAGGTGAAAGAAATCAGACATATAAGGCTACATATTATATAATCCATTTATACAAAATGTCCAGAATAGGTAAGTCCACAGAGACAGAAAGCAGGTGGTGGTTTCCAGAGACTGGGGGGAGAGGAGAATGAGGTATGTCTGCTAATGAATATGGGGTTTCTCTCAGGAATGAGGAGAATGTTCTGGAATTAGTGATGATGGTTGAACAACCTTGTGAATATGCTAAAAACCACTGCATTTTGCACTTTAAAAGGGTGATTTTTATAGTATGTGAATTTTATTTCAAATACAAAAACGCTGGGACCCCACTATACCTCCCATATTATCGGAATTGAGAATAACACAACCTTTTCTTGTCAACAATTATATTTAATGAAGATACTAGCTGTTATTTACAGAAGATATACATACATACAATTCCTACACATTAAATGTAGCCTAATTGTGAAAACAGGAAAAAATGTATTCCAAAATTACATACTAAATAAAATAAATAAAAAGTAATCATTTGGCACAATATCTATTATATAGCAAATAAATAACTCTATACCGTTGATTGAGTGAACTATTTACAATCTATTTGAAAGTGCAAAACAATTGCTGAAAATTAAGATATTTGTAATAACATTTAAGTCCAGAAAATATGTGTTTTTTTTTAATCAGTAACAATAATTAGCCAATAGTAAAGGTTTTTAATGCCCAGGAAAATATTTTAATTTTGAAAAATGTTTTGTGCCTATTGTGCTCTTTTGAAATGTTCTTTTTTTTTTTTTTTTATCTTAACGCTGGCAATTTTTAGAACTTTGGAGTTTCTTAGTGGAATTCTTATGTATGTAATCCTGATTTGTAAGTTTAAAAAAGTTACACTGTAAACAGAAATATTATTCTATATATCATTCAGAAATTACAGACCAGTCCTCCCTAAATTACATAAATAGCCATAATGTTTTATAGTAATGTGGTGGGGTTTAATTCCTTCAGAGGTAAGACTATGAAGATGCTAGAATACAGCTTATGATTTGGATTTACATGATTCCTCACCACCTTCCAAGAACCCCCTGCTCCAAATCAAGGTGTTGAGATAAAAACTGTGAAACTAGACCACCACGGATGTAGCCAAGTAAACCCTGTATGTAGCATATCTCCCCCTGCCAACTCTCTGAGAAAAACCGTCAGGGGCTTGCTATGTCTCTTGACAATGGTATTTCTACCAAATTCTTCATGTGGGACTTAATTTATGTTTCAGCAAAGAGGATAGCACAATTGGAAATAAAATAGGATGACTACAAATTGGGGAGTCCTAAGCTAGAGTGTGAAGGCTTTATGCAAGTCAAAGAATTTCTTCTCTTGTCAGGACGCTGGTAAACTGTGGCCCTGAGATGTCTCAGGGTGCGTTTCTGCTTGTTTTGTAGAATTTTCTAGTGACAAGACAGTCAGTAGTAGCGTAAATGGCATTTTTTAAAAACTGTGGACTGGAGGCAAACCATTGTTCTGGGCACTTTAAATGTCTATGGTCGACGAGGCTCTAATCTGTGTGACATCTGTGATAAAGTTCTCTGGTTGTCAATCACATTTAATTGCCGTACATAACTCCGGACATCCTGATGGTTCTTATTAGCTTGAGCTGCATCAGGATCTGTTGAAGGAGAAAAGAGCAAATTGGCATTGTGTAATATATGCATATAAGATACAGCTTTATTTCCTCCAATTAATCATTACATTTATCATGGATTCCAAGGTTCCATTGCAACCTTTCAACATACCATATTCATTGAAATATGTCCACTTGGATATTCCATCCCCTCTCTCCCACCCTTTTCTTCCCTGGAATCATCTATTTTGATCATTTTCCTTTGTATAGCATGTTGTAAAAAAAAAAAATGGCACCAAATAAAAGTGAAAGCATCACTTGATGGCCCCTGGTTATACATTAAAATTGCTTCCTCTTTCCATCCCACCTGGGTCTCACACTCAGCTCTCTGCCCCCTTTGTTACAGACAAGACTAATGTAGTTTTCGTCAGCTCCTAACAAAAGCGCTTAACACCTGGGCTGAACTGAAACAAGCCAGTGAGATTAGCAAGTCTGACTCTCATTACTTGCATCCGGTATACCGCATTCCTTCACTGACGTGTGCTTTTTAAAAAAAATTTTTATTTTTTTAATTAACATATAATGTATTATTTGTTTCAGGGGTACAGGTCTGTGATTCATCAGTCTTGCACAATTCACAGTGCTCACCATAGCACATACCCTCCCCAATGTCCATCACCCAGCCACCCCATCCCTCCCACCCCCCTCCACTCCAGCAAGCCTGCGCACGTGGGCTGAAGTCGTAACTTCCGCTAGACCTTCAATTCCCTGATTCTACTTGTTCTGAAATCCCAGTTACTATTCTATTCTCACCTACTCCCCCAACGCATGTGAGCATGGGAGCAATCGGAAGTTAACAGCTTTCTCTAAAACCGGGCTGAAAGAAGCATCACGTGCCCAGAGCCCTCCGCAGAGATCTACGTGAATGAGGAAGGCCAAATCTGACAGTGGTGAACTGGAAACACAGCTCCCTTTGGAAGTGACTCCTCAACTCCCGCACGCTGTGGCCACGTGCCAATCTGCACCCTGAGCTGCCAGATCTTCCTACTTTTCTCGAGAAATGAGAGGTCTGGATTTCTCCCCTGGGAACTCTCTCCGTTTCTTAACATTGTTTCCAAACAAGAGGGGGAAAATGCTCTGGCTGGACCCAGCACCTGTGCGGTGGGCCACGGGCCACCTCTGCCCCCTGGATCACCAGCGCGGGGCTCTCATCGAGCAGGGCACTGGGAGTGGCCAGAGCCGGAGTCTAGACTCTGGGCCGGGGTTCTTCCCCTCCTAACACACCACCTCCTGCTTAGATCCACGCATCACTCCCAAAGACAGTTGGAATGCCATCTGCATCAGGGGTGGAGGGTAGTGGTGCAGGTCTGAACACAGAAAAACAGAGAGAAGATACAAAGGCCCCTACTCACTCTAAGAAGAAACTCATCAGTATAATGATCACATATAAATAATACCACAGTGTTTAATTCCTCGCTTTTCCCTGGCAGTGTACCCTACATGTACAATATACTGTAATTACATTGTACATATCCCCACAATGTTTACGAATCTATTCCTATAGCTTTATCTATAGACTGTTGACTTCAGCGCTGAGCAGCTGTTGTTTACCAGCAGTTACTGATAACTTCAACAAATGCAGTGGGTATTTTATATATAGATATATAATTCCCCATCCCACCCCTGCCGACTTCTCTAGGAGAAGATGTAGGTGAATGTAGGATGTACTTCTCAAGAGGCTGATGGAACAAAACAGAGTCTATGGCAGTTCTTCTGCTCTTAGATCTCATTGAGAACCTTCTCAAGGCTATGAACCCTCTCAGGCACAAAAACTTTGTGTTTAATTTAGGAATTTTCTGGACGCCCTGAAGGGCCCTGGATTCACCGGGCCTCGTTGTAGACTGACATCACTTCAATATTCTCATATTAACTTTATAACAGCTTGAAGGCCATGTCTTTACATAGACAGTAAATTACAAGATGAAGAGATGTGAGACACCCCAATTCTTCTAGAATCCACACAGCAATAGTTGACGATGTACAAGACTATTCTCACTTCGGAAGGAAGAGGAGGCACAATCATTTGAATAAAAATTTTAAAGGTCTACTTGCTCCCCAAGTAAAGATTATTTTTCCTAGATCCGCCCCCACAACCCCGTACATTAACAAATGAACATTTAGCTGGTCTGGCATCCTGTGTTAGCAAACCCTCACTTTGGGCCAGGCCTGGGCTAGGAAGGGTAAAGATAGCTCTGATTCGTGAGTTGAGAAACTTTTAGTCTCTTAGCACAAGGTTTACTGGGGGCGGGGCGGGGGGGGATGTTACCGGTAGGCCCAGTCACGTCCATCTCAAATTATCATGTTGGCTTAATAAGCCAAATGACTTCAAGTGACTCATACAATGAATTTAGCGAAGAACTTTATAGGGGCTACCTTCTGACTCCCAGCCCAGCTCGAGGGAGCCAAAGCTCCATCCCCACCCCAAGTCCCAGCCCAGGAGATGGCAGCACTGGTCGAGCACAATGATTTGGTGCGGTGATGCAACTTAATCCCCACCAGTTTAAGATTGCTATTTATTAGTAGTATTAGTTTTATATTAAAGCACTGTATGGTATCCGTTATTGTGCTGTACATTCAGATTTAGGAAGAACATCTTAAATTCACCCGGGAATACTACAAATATAATATGAATTCCTGCTATGAGAACTTTTGTAAATGTGTTACACACATGAATGCATTCTTGCAACACCCCAAGAGACAATAAATATTATCTTGCCTGGTTTATAAACGATAGAACTGAGTCATCAGGAATGGATGTGAGTTTCTCAACGTCAAGCAGTGAGTCATAAAGAGAGTTGGTCTGAGGTGGGATTTATTGGCAGTCATGTCTTAGTTGTCTCTAGCCACACTACAAAGAGCACATTTATTCTCTTTAAGTTCATTCATAAAATAATATTCCTATGGTTAGTTTCTAGTTTTACAACTAGAAAATCCTTCAACTCAAGGCCCCTATCCCATGGCAATTCACGGTCCAAACGGTCCCTGACACGATCAGATACTGTCCAGACTTCTAGAGTATCTCTGTAGCCTCATTAAAAAGGACTCAATCACCCAGGCCTAGATTATAGCACACGGCGGCATTTCACTTACTGAAGGCTTGGCTTCTGCAGTATCTCACTGTTCTGGCAGTATTTGCAATCATGCGCTAAAAAGAATAGAGAAAAAAAAGAAAGAGTGAAGTGCAGGTAAGCTTAGCATAGAATCCATAAAGGAAAACAAACCATTATTTATTTCGGTAATACCTGGGACCATGAAAAACAGCCTGTTTCTGAGATACTGACTATCTGGGGGCAACCGGCTGATGTATCACTGGTTTAATGACTTGAGAGGCACAGAGTCACACGAACAAGGCGCTTCTCAGATGAGGAATATCCGTGGCATAATTCTAGTCCAACTGTTTGTTTGTGCCTCTGACATAAACATTAGTCTGTTGTTTCTGAGACTGTATCTTACCCCTCGGGACTAGTTTTCACCATCCCTTCTGGAGGTCACGGTGAACTTTTGTAACTATCCGGGATTTGCAGAAGGGTTAGCTTGTCAAGTTCCTCCCGGTAAACAGGACTCTGTAACGAGGTATTAAATTCCACTGACTGAATGCAATCAAACTATTCTACCTATACATGTTTGTAAACACTGCATTACAGACCCTTCTAAACTTCCAGCGAATGTGTTTTAGTGTTAATCTTAATTATTTTATTTCCTCCCTCCTTCCTTTTCCTTCCTTTCTGATTGTCACACTAACGTGCACATTTTAGAAAATAGGAAAATGCAGAAAATGTTAAGAGCAGAGTAAAAATCACTTAGACTATCACTTCACAGGGTCACTTCATTAATATTTTGGTACATTTCCTTCTAATGCTTTAAAAATAAATATGTAAAAGCATCTTTTTCAGACAACTGAAGTCATATTTTATACACATCTTTCTGTTCTGATAGAAATTTTTTCACTGGCATTGTGACTGTTTTCCACACCACTTGCATTTTATTTATTTATTTTTTTAAAGATTTTTTTTTTTAATTTATTTATCTGAGAGAGAGAATGGGAGACAGAGAGCATGAGAGGGAGGAGGGTCAGAGCGAGAAGCAGACTCCCCGCCGAGCAGGGAGCCCGATGCGGGACTCGATCCCGGGACTCCAGGATCATGACCTGAGCTGAAGGCAGTTGCTTAACCAACTGAGCCACCCAGGCACCCCTCCACTTGCATTTTAAAACATTTAAAAAATGAGTTGGTATTCAATCTTATGGATGGATCATAATTTATTTAACCTTTGTTAATTTCATCATTAAGTGATCCTCTTAGTTTCTTGGTAATGTTTTGGTTGCCATAAAGACTTATAAGAGAGTTTTTTATACTGTACTCAACTTAGTTTAAGACAAAAGAAGAAAAATAAAAGACAAAAAGACAAAAGAAGAAAGGAGGAAAAAATAGGAAGGACAGAAACATGAGGAAAAACATCAGTGAGACCCACCCACCATTTCTCAGCCAGGATGTACATTTCTTGCTCAGGGTATTTTAACAGTAGCTGGGACCCCCAGGCTCTGTGTATTGTCTCAGGACACCTTTGCTGCTCAGACTCTAAAGGGGGTCCTGCAGAGATGGTGGATTAATTCTAACACTACCAGAAAATTGATAAGGCTCCAGCCAGGAAAAGAGATTTTCTTATCTCTGAGTGCCTATGTAATTCCAGTCCTTGCTTTCTTCTCTCATGGACCCTTGGCTTGCCAAAGTATAGAAAATGACTTCGAGAAAGCTTCTGTAATGTTAAAAAACAAAAATACAAACAAACAAACAAAAAATTCCAGTTTGTTTGGCAGGAAAAGAAATTCATAGAAGAGTCAAAGCTTTACAAATATGTACATGTGAACACCGATAATGCTGAATACCACTGCTCTGAGGACTCTGAGGACTCTGGGAGCATTACATGACATGTGTCTGTACCGGATAATTTCTCCTACACAAAGAGGCAATCGGAAAAGTTTGAACTTCGTTTTCATAAAGGGTCCTAAAAACCAGCATGTCTGTCGATCAGCATGAGAAATATATTACAAATACCTCCAAGAAAATATAACATACAATGTAAAATTAGCCTCTGCTATATGGAGCCCTGAAATAAACAGGAACCATGATAATTTTCCTGCTAATTTACTTTAAGTTGTTTTTTCACTTCTCTAGGCTTTGCATCCAAAGGGCACAAGTATATTCCATGTAGAATTATTGTAATTCTTCAGATATTGAATGGAGTGTAATTACCGAAAACCCCGGGAAATGCCGCCAGTGTGCCCCTCTGAAGAATAATAAAACAATTAGCAGGGGTCAGAAACCTCTTCCTATGCCATTTTGCAGGGAGTAATTGTTCTGCTTTTTAGTTCTGAAAGCTAAAACATTTCATTCTGACTTTGGTTTTAGACTACACTTTACAGCTATACTCTGAGGCTTCATAATTTTTAGCTCATTATGTGGTTTAAAATGTGAGAACAATTGTTTAAATCAGTAATTTCCAGCTCTGGAGTTCATTCTACCTTTCTAAGTCTTTGATTAATTTTAACAATGGCTTTAATTTTGACATATCCTTTTTAATTGTACTCAAAGGTAACTTCAGTTTAACTTTGAAATCCAAATCTGGCTTTGTGATGAGGCCCATTGTTTTCCTTTGTGAAGTCTGCATGGTCACGCTGTCCCAGCTGCCCCACGTAAACCCTGGCAACAGTGCCTGAGCATGCGTGAACCCCACTGGCATGGCCAGGGGATGCATGCTTGCAGAATGCTTTCACACGGCTGAAGAAGGGTTAACTGGATACTGGAACTCCACCCACTTTTGCACCCATTGACATCTGCACCTACAAGGCACTCCCAGGGGGTGGGGGTGGGGTTGCTGAAAGAAGCTTCAGAGGTCCCCTTCTTCAAGTGTCTGCAAGGTGCAAAATGTCTTTTAGAGCCTATCAACAGCAGCTTCCCACTGTCTGGATAGATCCACTGAGAGCTACTCATTCCTGCCAAGGGCAGCCCCTTTCATTTTTACACATCTCTTGACTATTAGAAATTTCTTTATCATTCTGAATCAAAGCTGGTCTCCCTTTGCTTTTCGCCCGCTGATCCTAGTTGTGAGCTCTGGAGGCCCAGCAAACACACTTAGTTCCTTCTTATCAGGACAGTTCTTCAAACACTTGAAGACAACCACTGTGGACATCTTCCCACCCCCCAAGTCTTTTCTGGTTCTGTCTAAATATTGCCAATTTCTTTAACAATTTTCAGTGTAACAATTTGACAGTTTAGGGTCTCTTTAGGGCAGTCTCTAGCATGGTGTCCTAGATTAAGCAAATCAGAGTGCAGAAGAATGATTATTTTCCTTCCTTGGTCTAGATGATGCTACACATCTGAGTCCACGATGTAAAAAAAGTCACGTTGCTGACATCTGTTGAACTACCAGTGAATTAAACCTCTGAGCCTATTTCACTGAGCTGCTGTTTGGATGAAACCTCCCTCTCTGTCAACGTGCAGTTGCTTTCTTGGACGTGGAGGATTTTGCATTTATCTAGTTAGAGTCTTTCACTCCTTCCATAGACTTAAGCCTTACATATTGTTTTTGATGGCAGACAGCCATTTATCCACTGGTGTTCTCAGTTAAGGTTGGCAGGAACGAAGGTTAAAGAGACACTAGCTTGGTTATCCAACTGCCACAGCAGGGATGAAGCCAAAGATTATACCCTAGGTTTCATGATCCTGCCGGAGCTGGTTGGCCTGCGTTAAGCAGGCCAGGCAGCTTTGCTATGATGCGGGGCCAGTGGGAAAATACTTGATTACTCCAAGGCAGAGCTTCCCATCTTTTTTCCCATCTCAGCAAACCTGAGGTTTATGACATACTCCCTTTAGCAAGTGGCTTATGAGAACAGCAGTTTGTAATCTGGGGGCAAAGTGAGGAGAATACACTCCTTTAGAAGGTGCTCTGAACCAGTGTATGTGGACAGTGTGAACCCCACTCTCCACACCGGAACTGATTTCCATGGGCCCCTGCCCCTACTGGGAATCACCACCTTAGAGTCCGCTCAGCAGATGGCCTGCGATGGCCCTCACCAAGAAAGCAGTCCACAGTTAGAACCTTGCAAAAGGTTTTAAATCCCACACAGCCACCGTTTTTCCAGATACCCATGCTAGGTCTAGGTCTTCAGAGTTTATTTGCACAAATTAATATGTTCATGCAGTTCTTCATCTACAAGGCTGGGAGATGGGCCCAAATGAAGGCTGATGAATCTCCCTCAGGACATGAACTCATGGAGGGAAGCTCCGGAAGAAAAAAGGAGGTAGCAAGCGAAGGACTCTGTACCTACCCTCATGTGTTTATTTCTTTAGCTGAAACCAGAGTGACTCAGAAGCAAATGTCCTTCTTCGGGCCTGGCTTACAGAATGACCAGTACAAAGAGCCTGTCCACGGGAAGGGGCTGTCTGTACTCCAGCCTGGCACAGGCCTTGAGGCTATGGTCCCAAACACAAATTTCCCTCCAGCTCCGATGTAAGTAATTCCCCTTGAACCCAATGAAGGGTCCGAGGGGCTTCTTCTCAGACTGGGCCCTTGGGCCTGGGCCTCCCTGTTTACCCTTCTGTGGCACCCTGCCTGCAGGAGTGGGCTGGCCAACTTACACCTTCACCCCTATCCAGATAAGTCAATAGCCTAGCAGGCCTTTACAGCTGTCTCCAGCTTCTCTGGCCACCTCTGAACTGATTTCTGTCCCCCTGTCCAGGATTTCCCTGAGCTTTCCTCTCCCCGAAGAGGAGCAGACTTTCATGTCTGTTTTTCAAGTTCAGACCAGCAGGCCCTGCAGGCAACGCCATCTTGCCCTGTTACACTTTCCTGACCTCCCTCCCACACGCCGACAGCTGCCAGAACAGCCTCTTTCTTCTGAGGCCATGCTGCCTCCCTGCTCTGAGGCCTTTGAGAAGTTGCTCCTGGACTTCAGGCCTCCTCCAAATGCCTACCCTGAAAAGTTTTTGTTTTTCCTTCTCTTGCCCCTTGAGATCTTTGCCAACCGTGTTCTTCATGTTTCCCACATTGCCTCTTCTTATTTCTGCCCCTACTGATTTGATTCTGCCCCCATCTGTACGCCTATCAAGTAAAGAATCTCAGTCAATTATTTCTTGCTGAGCATGTGTAAAACCACACTACATCACCTGATTATTTTACTCAGATCCTCATATATTTAGGACAGGTGTTTTTTTCCACAAAATTTAGAAATATATATAGTCCCTCACATACAAAGATTGTGCCCATGATAGCAACCAAGTAGAATTAGGTGCATGGTAAGGACCAGAGATAAGAGACAAAAAGGCCCAGGAGCTCAGCCAGCCTCCACTATATGCATCACTGAGAAAGAACCCTGAGCCCTGTTCCCTGGCTATGGATCTTTAATATCCAAGATGTATGTGACATACAGATATACACATGTAATGCGCATGATGCTCGCGGTATATTGTACATCTCGCAGCCACAGGACATCGTGGCTCAGGTGCCTGTCCAGGCACATGCAGAGTATTGCGCATCTCTGCATTCAGGAAAGGATAATGAAGGGCAGACACAGCACCACAGAGAGCAGGGGAGACAGAATAATGTCCAGTCTGGAACAGAAGGCTAAGGGAGTCATCTTGCATAAACTATCAGTAATGCAAAATGCCTGGAACATTCTGCTTAATCAAATTTTCTAATAAAATAGAAAACACTTTGGATTAAATCTTTGTTATACAAAATCCTTTATTTTTAAATAAGATTTTAATTTATTTATTTAAGAGGGGGAGAGAGAGAGTGAGCAAGAGCGCAAGAGTAGGGGGAAGGAGAAGCAGAATCCCTGCTGAGCAGGGAGTCTGACACAGGACTCGATCCCAGGGCACTGGAATCATGACCGGAGCCAAAGGCAGAGGCTTAACCAACTGCACCACCCAGGCGCCCCTATATAAAATCCTTTAAAAATGCTTCAGAGGAAAAAAAAATGCTTCAGTGTATTGTCCTATCTCACTAGGTCCAATACTGGAATATGACTAGGTTATTCTTTTATTCAACAAATATTTCTTGCATACTTATGATGTGCCAGACACCTTTTTGGGTGCTGGAGAAATATCAGTGAACAAAACAGATAAAATACCTGGTCTAGGACACTTACATTCTAGTGGGGAAGAACAGACAATGAAGAGGCAAGTAAAGGTTGTCCCAGATTATGAAGCCGGCTGTCAGGGCAAGGTTCTCTCTCTGAGAATGCTGGGTGTGGAAGATAGAAGAATGTTCAAAGGATAGTCAGGAAAGACCACTAAGGGGGAGCAGACACATGAGCTGAGACCTGAATGACGAGAAAGAGTCAGACAGGTGAAGACTAGCAGGGAGACAGTTTCAGGCAAAGGTAACAGCTAGTGCAAAGGCCCTGAGGCAGGAAAAAAAAAAAGAAAGAAGGTTGGTCTTGCCAACTTGGACTGAGTACAGAGGAGATGAAGTGTGAGGTGAGGCTGGATGGTGCTCAGGGTAACAAGTCTGGATTTGATTATATTATGTTGTTGTATTTAACATGGTTTTGTTTTCCTCCTGATATAGCTGCATGAAGTTACCTTTTTGCATTTTGCTTTTGGACATCTCTTTTATTATTATTGTGAACTAGTTCTTATATCTTTTTTTGCTTTTAATATTTCATGTGTTTATGCTTTCACCGTCTTAACAGTATATAATCTCCTAAAGGCCAGGGATTATTTATTGGATTTCTTTGTATTTCCTAGCAAAATCCTTTGCCTGAACAGTCAACAGAGATTGCATTGCTTTGAAACCTATCTTTTGGAAAATCTACATTTAGCCCGGTTTGTGAGTTCTATATAAAGAAATAAACTTTCAAAGTCCTCTTGTAGTTTTCTATTGTGCTGGAAAGTTCTGCGAATTGGATCTATCTGAACATTTCAAGTTTTACTTGGAGATTCTTTTTTCCATTGCTTGATATAAGCCTAGTACTTTCTCCATGAATCTTGTAATAATATTATTGGTGATAGAAAACATACCGTTGTTAATTATGTAATGCCATAATTATTGACACAGAAATAAAAGGATTCAAGGCATTTCTCTTTCCTCAATGAATTAGCTTCTGTTAATGTTTCCAGAAGTATAGAAGCTTGCCCCATGCTTCTCATTCCAAATAAAATGACCATCTTAAAATAATGTTCATAAATAAATACACCTAAATATGGGTATGTTTGAAATAGAACCAACCTCCTAATACAGTAGCAACCGTGGCTATCAGCATGCTTTATGCAGCCTGGGATAGTGGCAGCCAGCCAGCATATTATCCTCTAATCCATTGCTACTCTACCTCCTAAATGTTATAAATATTCATGTATGCCATAGAAAGCTACAAAGGGCTTTATTCAAACATTTTTTTGAATACTCCTTTATGTTTTCCCCAAATGAAAGAATGTCTGCTTTTTTTTTCCTTTGCATAAGGATCAGAGTGTGAATTCTCTTTTGTTCATACTCATAAATCCTGAAAACCAATATGCAACAAATTCTCTAATCCTCATTTCATACCTCAAGGCTAAAAAGGTTCAAAATAAAAATACTTAGGGCTGGCACAGTGGTTCGCGGTGTCTGTGCGGTGCTGCCACCAAGAACAGGCATCTGTGTTTCTGGCTACCTCGGTGACTTCTGTCCCTGGCAGGGGCTGCCTCCGGGGAGACCACCTCCCAGCCCCACAAAGTGGGCCAGCTCGGCTCACCACCTCGGCCTGGCGATGAATGACTGGGAAATGGCGTGGATGCCAACCTGAAGAGAGCTGTCTCCTTCCCCGAGACATACGCGGGCAGCAGCAGCCACTGGTGGGAGTTGTAAGTGGCAGTGGTGGTGCTCTAGGGGCGGGGCGTGGGCAGTGGTGGTGCTCTGGGGGCGGGGCGTGGGCTCGTTTACGGGGAGAGAAGGTTGGAAAGCTGACAAGTGCCAGGTCGGTCCAAGCCAGGTTTAAAAAGCACAATCAAGTCTTTTTGAAATTCCATGTCATTTTCCAGTAACATCGAACTCACAAAAAGGCAATCGTGAAATTAAACTTTCTCACGGTGTGACTTACCAAATGAAATGAAGTTTGTAGTTGCTGGAGGGGAGCGTTAACAGTTCTCTTTCAGTATCCTTTCTCTCTTCTCTTTCATAGTAGTAGAATGCCCTAATTTTTAGTGGGGTATGTGGATACCCCAAATAAGGGCCACATGTCCTAACTTTCCTTTCATGTGACTAAGTTTCTGGCCAGTCAAACGTGAACCAAATGGTGAGTGCCACTCTGGGTCACGTCCTTATAGGGAAGAAGCGTGTCCTCGCCTTCTCCCTCTCCCCTTCCCTTCCCTCCACCTGACATGGCGTGACGGTGGTCTGCCATCTTGAACCGTGTGGATGGAGAAACGGCAAGAGAGGAGAAGCCTGGAACCTTGACCGCTTCGGGAGCCACCACACTCGCTCGGACATTCACATGGCAAAGAAATATACTGAGCTTGGGTAAGCCATTGTTAATTCAGGTTTCTGCTATCACAGTGGAACTGCTATCTCAGCCGTTCAGTTGCTTTTAAGTTAAAGTGTAATCTTTCTGAGAGTGGGGTGTGAGAAGTAGGGTGTGAAGGGTCTCTCCTCACAGTGAGGCGTCTAAGAGCCCACTGCTGTGGGCATGGAGTGGAGAAATGGGGGAGGGGAACTCTCTCAACAGCCATCAGATACGACTCTTCCTTTGAAGGTTATGGATGCCACACCAAGATCTAAAAGCCCAGAGGAAACAACTTTCATTCTCCTTGACAGATATTTTTGCTATCTTGTTTGTCCTGTTCCGTTCACTTTAATGATCAAAAGTTCTAAAGCTCAGTCAACTCTTTAGGAAACTCTGCCTTCTACACCTCTGTGCACATGTATATTTTATAGTCAAATAGTTGGCTTAGCTATCCCTTAGTCTGCATTTCTGCATAAGTGATCTGGAAGGTTCTTTACCTATTTGCTAAATCTTTCATTTCTGGAAAACAGGTTTTGAGACATCAGGGAAATATGTTTAATTCTCCATACTAATAAGTGAACAAAGAATTTTTTTTACTTTGATCAAAAAAGCATTATTAAACTGACAGTATTAGAGATGCTCGTATTCTGCCCCTGGAGGGGAACACTGCTGAGGAAATATTTGCCCTCTAGCACAGGGTGTCTTTGAAGAGTGTGGACTCCTATGCTCTTTCCTAACAAGCTTAAGGCATGGAAACCAATTCCCCAGCAATTGCTGGACTTCTTCACCAGGCCGGGCTTGCATTAAGCTCATTCCCAAAGCTGGATGGTGTGATCCTTACAGATCACTGCAGGATGTTTCTAGCTCTCCTGGAGTTGTGTATACCAGCTGAATTTCAAGAAACAAGTAGAAGAACCATTTTCTGAGAAGAATTCTGTAGCACTATGTATGGCTTAAAGGAATACTTATATACTCTGGACTGATCAACAATCTCCAGACATAGATGGAGCAGGCAGGACCCCCATTTTCTGTTGGGGAAACTGACCCACAGAGAAGTTAAGAGATCGCTACAAAGGAATGAAGCTGAGAACCAAGCCTCATGTTTCCTGAACTCCCAGTCCTGAGCTTTTCCTGCAGATCCATATTCCCCACTGCAAACCATAACCCAGGGCAGATGCTTACCCACACAGAGATAACACTGTAACACCCCAGCCATCCAGGCCTCAGCCAGAGGATTTAGATGACAATGGAGCATTCCATGAACTTGCACTGTGTAGCTAAAGATAGGTTTTGGCATGACCTGCTTTATTGCTTCACAGAACATAAGAAAATAAACGGCAAAGTAACTCCTGCCACATCACAGCTTTTTCTTTTTTCTTTTTTTTTTAAGAATTTATTTATTTGACAGAGAGAGACACAGCGAGAGAGGGAACACAAGCAGGGGGCGCAGGAGAGGGAGAAGCAGGCTTCCCGCTGAGCAGGGAGCCCGATGTGGGGCTCGATCCCAGGACCCTGGGATCGTGACCCGAGCCAAAGGCAGACGCCTAACGACTGAGCCACCCAGGCGCCCCCACAGCTTTTTCTTGATGAGGGGAGCTGCAAACTACCAAATATATGCCAGTTCCACATCTGTTACTTTTTATTTATTTATTTTTTTTAAAGATTTTATTTATTTATTCATGAGAGACAGAGAGAGAGAGAGGCAGAGGGAGAAGCAGGCTCCCAAGGAGCAGGGAGCCCGATGCGGGACTCGATCCCAGGACCCTGGGATCATGACCTGAGCCAAAGGCGGACGCTTAACCATCTGAGCCACCCAGGCACCCCATCTGTTACTTTTTAAAAATTTGTTTTTGGTTATGAAGAGTCCCAAGTTCCTTCTCTGAACTCGGGCAAACTTTATTTATTTATACATTTAGGTGAATACTCCGTAAAAAGGATCTGCAGTGGAGTTGCCTTTTACCTACATGCACTAAAGTCGGGCCCAGCAGATAAACAACTCAAAGGCATCCTGGGGAAGTCTAGCTCTAGGAACCTTACAACAAAACAACAACATGGAAGTCACTCTGGAACATTCGTGTATTTTAGCAACAGGCAGCCCAGGACCGAGCACACAGCATAAAAGCTAGCAGCTGCTGTGAGCTGCGGCACAAATACCACTCACTTTTACAAAAGAGAACTGACAGACTAAAATGGGTAGCCAATTTGAACCAAATCTTTCAAAACTCCTTTATGCGTAACTACCTTTTTAATGTGGCGCCATATATGGAAAGTATTTCCTTTATCAGTACAAATGCAGATTTTATTTGAAAGAAAACAACATTGTGGTTAAGGTTATAATACCGTACGTACCATTTTTTCGAAGTTTACTAGATTGTCAATGAACGTCTTGTTCCCCTCATGAGTAAATGTCATATCTGCACAGAAATAAAAGTCACATTCTAATTACTAAGAAATATGTCATACCAAGAAACCACAATAGCACCATTAGATTATGCTGGAGGATTTGCATAACACTGCAGGTGAAAAAAGCTGATAATAGTTCCTTTTATACTGGGTGTTTAACTTTTGAAAGCACTTTACCTGAGATTAGTAAAATTTCCAAACTAACCCTCTGTTTCACCATCAAGTCTTCCAAATCATAGATCCTTGCTCCTCTGATAAATCTTCCCAACCCTTTCCAAAAAGTCAAGGGGGAGAGGAGGTGATGAAGAAGGGGGAAGGAGGGGACCATTTTTTCCAAAGAGCTCAGCCTGATTAGGCTCTTGTTCATTTTCTTCCCCACACATTCCTTCCTGGCTTGACCTGTGCGTTTCCTTAGAATTACCTTTAATGAGCAAAGGCATGAAGGGGATGAGAGGAGGCTCCAGCTTAGCTACTGTCAGCCTGTAGGCTCTGTGGTTTCTAGAAGGATCCTTTAGAGAAACAGAGAGATGCTGGTTAATGACTAACGACACACATCCCACCCCCTCTACTTCCTAACCCACCTAGACTTGTTACCCCCCAATCAGATAGTTTTCAACGAACTGTAGCTAGAAGAGAAAGGTAGTTAAATTGATTTTTGTTTTAAAACAACTTCCCGTCTGACATGAAAATTATTTGCTTTTTGTTTCCTTTTTTTGCTTGAGAGGGAGATTTGCCTGCAGGGATTGAGGGGAGAGATTGATTCCCTTTGCGAGCAAACACGTGTAAAACCGCCCCCCCCCCAAGATCCCCCTCTCCCGAAGCACCACCTCCTTCCTGGGAACACGCCCCCCAAGCACCGCCTCCTCCCTGGGAACCCTTCTCCCGAGGCACTGCCTCCTTCCCGGGAACCCCTCTGGAAGCACCGCCTCCTTCCTGGGAACCCACCCTCTCCCCTCCCGAAGCACCGCCTCCTTCCTGGGACACCTTCTCCCAGAGCACCGCCTCCTTCCTGGGACCCCTCCCCCGCTCTCCCGAAGCACCACCTCCTTCCTGGGACCCCTCCCCCCCGAAGCACCGCCTCTTTCCTGGGAGTTCGGACTCCGCCTGCTCCTCTCCGCCTTGCCCCGCCAGCCCCCTGTGCTCTCTCTGAAACCATCCTATCATTCCTACCAGCTCCCACTCACTTCTGTCTGTGAATACCTCCCAGCCAATGGGGAACAATAATTTTGGCAAGGCAAGGAAAATGCAGCTTCCAACCCAAAGCCCACCTGTGCTAGGCGGAAAGGATCCTATTACACTGCTTTTCTTAGTTACACAAATTGACCTTATGTGGGACATAAGTCCTCTTTAAGTTAGCTCCTGAGGGTGCCGTTCATTAGTCAGACATGCTTGTTTTAGCAGCACTAAAACGGGATCATAAACTTCTTAAAGTCATACAAGGACAGGTAAAATTTCTGAAATGAGAACTTCAATTCAGCTAATCAGAAATTAGATTAATGCAGACAGTGAACAGAATAAAGGAGTCACTGTCACTTACCATTAAACTTTCAAACTCCGCATAGAACTTCTTGAACTTGCTTGGCAGTTTCTGTTAATGAAACAAAAATGCCACACTCACATGTCAGATTCGATATCTAGATATGTATCATGTGTTACCATTACTAGGGGAAATGTATTTCTCCGGCTCTTAATCAAACATCTCTAAAAAAGGCCAGGCTGTAATCTGTCTTAGCATTTGAGCATCATCTGGAATATAAAGAACTTACCTTTTAAAACTCTTAACTTTGTTGAAACAAAAGTTAACTACAGATGCTTTGGTCTTACTGTTTTTATAATGTTTTCTAATTATTCATACAAAGGACTGCATTCTCAGACCACAAGTGGTTTGGAATTACCTCCTCCCACACCTTTTAAACTCTCTGATTCCCACAATTAGGACTTCAGACCAGAGAATAGTAGGATTACAAGTTTTAGAAACTACCTATTCAATCCTCCTCTAATCTTACAATGTAAACTCCACGAGAATAGAAATTTTTATCAGTTGTGTTTCTTTATCCCCAGTGCCTGGACGAGTGTCAGGTACGTAGTCACTGCTCCATAAATATTTATTTGAATAGATTAAACCTGTGTTTTATAGATGGAAGAAATTAGGTCTCACAGTTTGTGACTTGCCCCAAGTCGCACAGCTGATGACGGTCGAGCCTCTGGAATTCGCATCACCTGCCTCCTTTCTACCCCTCTCTCACATGCTCTATGCTTTTCCACACAAGCATCTCCCCACGTTATTTCTCCACCCTGCTGTCATAGGAACACGGACGGTTCTACCGCTGTGGTTCCTGATTCAGTGCTGCTGGCTGTACCCACATACCAAGGCCAGTCGGCCATTATCAAGCCACCTTTCAATCTATTGGTTCTCTCTTTGCTTAGGTCCTGAGATCTTAGAAATCCTGAACTGTTCTCTTCTGATAGGCCACACCAAGGCAGAGCGGCGTGATGCGTCTCTGCTCCCGAGACTGTGGAAGCTTTGAGCGAGTCCTAGGCCTCAGAGATTCCAGCTCAGCTCTGCTTCCCGCACGTAAGTCTGCCTGCCGGCAACAACGGATTCACCAATTAGGTCTCTGTACTCACAGAAGAGCGCCTCTCTCTTCCTTCTCTCTCATGTCTGAATTAGTTTGTCATATTCCCATTTAAAATCTGTAAAAAATCTGATTTTGTTTCTAGGACTAGTCTCCCGCATGTCCTCCAAGCTCATTTTCCTAGTACTGCTTTTCAAGTTAGGTTTCGGGGAAAGATGATATCCTTGCTCAGAGGCAAAGTCCAAAGGGATGAGAGCCGGGATGGGCATCCAGGGATGCAAGGATCTCAGTCCACACGTAGTATCCAAATCACCTCATTAGACGATAACTTGCCATGGACATAGACCACTTTAAAAATTACAAGTGAATTACATTTTTGGTTAGATCTGTCACTCTACCTCTCTTTCTTTACTTAGCTGGCTTTTGGGTCAAAGGCAGGATGGCATACAGTAATCCAAATTTTTGTGGGTCTTAATACTATAATCTATGTAACCCAGTGCTTCCAGAGACATGGTTCTCAACTGGGGTTAATTTTGCAACCCTGACCCCACATCCACCAGGGGACATTTGGTGATGTCTGCAGACATTTTTTATTGTTATAACTGCGGTGGAGCAGAGAGGTGCTACTGATAGATAGTAGGTGGAGGCCAGGGAGGCTGCTAAGCTACACGGGACAGCCCCATAATGAAGAATTATCCTGCCCGCAGTGTTAACACTGCCAAGGCCAATAAACCGCTCCAGGATTTTACTCCCACTTGCTTGATGTCAGATTGGTCTTTCATTCCCAGGCTGAACCATTGCCTTTGCCATGCGGTTTAACTTTCCCCCCGTTTTGTTCACTGACAGTTTCACGTGTGTTCTGTAGTTCCGGGAGGTCGGGCAGCATTTCTCACCCTGTTCACGTCTGGGCCCTCCTGCTCTCCGCCTGAGCCGTTGGGTAGCCCGGGAGGTTCTCCGCAAGTACAGGTTGAGAAACCCAAATCAAAAATGCTTACGAATGAAAGCGCTTCCTACAGGATGATATAATTACATTTCACCTTAAAGAATAGAGACTTATAAATGAGGAGAGGTTCATCTTCTCTTTCAGCAACATGCAAGGATGAGAACAGTAGCTTGCAGACTGATGTGCTTCTTCACAGTCCCCGTGAAAATGAACGACTGGTCAGTTAACTCTCTCCTTCTGCGGACTGCACCCTCCTGCCCCCTAAGCAGCCTCCAATTTTTCTCTTTAGACCAAGAAAGGAGACTCTGATAGTGCCCCCCTCATGCTAAGGCCTTATACCTTCTTTGATCTTCCCCACCAAATCATTTGGACTCTGGGGGGGCATTAGAAGCTGGAAACAGGCTGGGGAAGGCAGACTCTCTGCGAGGGAACCCTAGGTTTCCAGAGATTCCAGGAGCCTTGGGCTACAAGACAGGGGAGCCTGCTCTATGGCTTCCTTGCTTCGATCTCGTGGCAGCCCTAACTCCGTCTATTTACCAGCTGGAAGGTGATACAGCGGCGTGGCCCGCAGGCCTCACCAATTCCCTCATTCCTATATTCAGGAGATGAGCTGCTGTGTGCTGCATCTGCCTGGAATTTTAAGAGAAACCCAAGACAGAAGAACTTGTGAGGACCTGTCCTATAAACAATGGAAATATTTAGGAGGGACAGAGAAAGGAAACAGTTTCAAGAGGGAAGCGGGGAAGGAAATGTTTTAAGGAAAATATTTAGAGATGCAAACATCTGCCTTTGGTGCCTTTTTAAAGCACTCTTGCAAATTAAGTCTCTGTTATCTACTCCTTGACCTCTTTTTGTGTCCCACTTACACATACTTTTTTATTTTTAGTAAGAGTCTATTTTTGTGTGTATGTTCCATGAGAGATTAGTATTTCTTCAACTATATACCACATGTAAGGGGTCGGGCACATTTTGAGTACTTAGCTGATGAAAAATGAAGATGTTTAGCACAAATGACCAACTGTCAACAAACCACTAATGATACTTGCTCCAGAAATCCACAACACACCTGCATTACTTTTGCCCCAATCTGAATATTAGCCAACTCTTGTTCCTCCATACACAGAGAGGTCGGCCAGGTGGTTAAGAGATACTTAGTACTCAGCTGGGCCAAACAGTTGGCCTTCTGGCTAATTTTCCCTGGAGCAAAATGACTACTTGGATAAAAATGGATCTTCTGTCCTCTCTTAATTACAGATAAGGCAATAAGCAGACATTCCAGAAAACACCAGAATCCATGAGCAAAACCTTTGAAATCATCCAACCAATGTTGTCGATTCATGTTTTACCTAGGAACTAGATGTACTATTATTATTTACCTTGTATAGACCAAGAAGCTGAGACCCCCCACCAGCTCCCCCCACCCATGAAAGGACAATATCTTTTTAAATTCACACTCTCAGGCAACTGGAAAAAGAAGACAGGTCACTTCCCTCAAAGTGTCCCACCTTTTCCATTGCTATACCAGTGTGAGTGATATTTCTATTAAAAAAGCTCACTGGTGAGCCTGTGTTTTTATTCTTAAGGCAAAAGTCACAGCTGGATCTCAGCTGAAGCTTACCTCCCATGTGAGCGCCAAGCGGCTCACAGCAACATTACTTAGTCCCATGACGATGGCAAAAAAGGAATTCAGATTTTTGTACTCCTTACAGCTGAAACACAAGAAGCACATGGCTGAGTAAAATGCCACTTTTGAGTGCGATTAAAAAAAAAATTAGAGTTCTGTTTTCTGATAGTCATTAATATTCGTCAGGACTCGTTACGAGAACAGGCAATGATAGATTTAATGCACTGTGTAAGTTCCACTTGGGTGACCACGTTCAGCCATCTGACTTCCCACGGTAATTTTAGAAAGGTGATGGTTCCGGCTATCTAGGTTCAGGTTTTAAGAAGGAATTTAAAGACCCCTACCCTAGGGATTGTTAGGATGATCTCAGAGCTTCCTAAAAGCCTTGTTGAACCTGGAAGGAAACAGCTCATGGGATAAGAGAGGGAAGCAAAATGTCATTAAAGACTTTTGGACATTGAGCCAGAGGCTGGACACCTCCTCTGTCAGACTGAGAGGGAACGAGGAAGTCCGACTGCTGCAGCCACCGAAACGTCTGCCTGCCATGAGAATGCTTCTGATTTGTTGAGAAATACCAACTTACAAGTCATGATCCCTATGAAGCTGACAAAGAACCTAAACAATTGACCAAAAAGTAACCTTATTGTCTCTGTGTTTTACTGATGTCGATGAGGCTGATCACTTTGAATGTGTACTAAGGCAACTATTAGCCTTCATGAATATATATTTGGGAATAAGAATGTTATGGAAGAAGATCAAAGATTCTTATTAGAATGGCAATATTTAGCCCAGGTACTTGATTTAACTAAAAAAAAAAAAAAAGAAAGAAAGAAAAAAGAAGGGAATCCCCAACTTCTTCATACCTGTTCCTCGAAAAGGGAAAGAATTAATTTTGCAAAAAGTGCAAATCCTTTACCCCAAATCAATATGGTTATCTAAGTCAACTGCATCATAATTAAATCATGTTTGGATGAACATTTTTGCGAAAGGCTAATGAAATTGTTGTTTTTGCTGCCTGTGTCTTCTTTGCAGAGGAAACAATGAGTGATTCTTAAATGGTCTGTGTGGAAAGAGGAATATCGATTTCAGAGAAGATATCAGGTGTCTTATCCCACTGGTGCTAAAGCAAGCAAGGCCTTTGCTGTGCTGGGGCAGTGGCTCTCAGGTCAGGGGCTGAAAGCAGTTTCAGAGAGCTCCTGGGGCGGAAGGCAAGGAGTATGATCATGTACGCGTGTTTGCCTTTGTCCTGTCCATGTGCTCTTGGAAGGACATGCAGGAATACAGACCTGCCTTTCTGGTCACTGCTCTGGTCACTGTTACCAACTAACTTCATCACCCTCGGTTAAGTCACGAGCTATCCCCATGCCTCAGTCTCCTCATCTTCAAAAGGAGATAATAGCACTCGAACCCCCAATTTCATAAAGCTCTGGGCAGGTCGGAGAGCTTACATGGAACTTGCTGAAGTTCTCTAAAAACACTGGGTGTAGATCTCGTTCTTGTAGACCTTGGTCTAGGAGAGTCTACAGCCTTCTCCAGCAGGGCCATGCAAACAGCTCCACTGCAGGACAGCACCAGCTTTGTAAAGGTTAAATAACACAAGCCAATTTATACCAAAGGCCAAAGCCACCTACTCATTCCCGTAATCAGAAGGAAGAAAGATAAAAAGGCAAAAACATTAAAAAAAAAAATTCCCGAGTTTTTGAAAGGCTCTCTTTCAAAACTCTTTCAGTTGCCACTGTCAAATAACAGGATTAGGCCCCCAAAGGTTTGCTGATCTCCCACACTGGTGTGCAGATTGCCATTCTCTTCTTGTTGCATTTAGCACTGCTGGGCTAAGGTGAAGAGAGAATGTGCTTTTTATAGCAGGAAAGCACATATCGTCACAGTTTCCGTAATCCTCTCCTTCCAAATATGCGAAGGCACCTGTCCCTTGAACAAGGCTGTTTAGTCTCCTAGAAAAAGTGGCTGTCCTTTGAACCAGAAATTCATAAGCAACATTTTACCAAATCTTTTTTCAAAAAGGCAGCTTTTCCAAATTAAGAGATACCAGCCTTTGAATCTGAGGATTTGGATATCCTGTTGAACCCTCCAATTTTTGGCAAAATAATTTGAAGCATTTGGCAAGCTGATACATATGAAATGTCAAGCAGCATTTACTTCTTTGTTTAGCTCTGGAAATCAGACTCTGTATAGGATCTAAACTATTTGGCCCAAGAAAATTGCTAGCTGGGGTCACTTGTGCTCCCCACCTTCCTATGTGAGAGCTCCCTGCATTTAGAAAGAAGTCTCCCAGCCATGGGCCACATTTAGCATTTTATTTTTAGCCTTGTGTTGATACCAAAACATGGAAGTAAACAGGAGGTTGTCAGGCATATCTAAATAGCAGGAGAAGATTAAATTCACGTCAGGGAGAAATCTAACTGGCCCCGGCAGTAAATAAATTGTTTCCCATGAAGTGCTACTAAATAGAATATTTATAAGTTGCTTGCTTTTTCTGATGTCGATGGAGATGATTTTCATGTCCCAGGTTAGCTCGCCTTTATTTATGCATTTTACTGTTTTCATTCTGGCTGAGTTGGATGTGCCGATGTACATGCATGTTTCCACTGCCCTCTACTGGCCTGAAGGTGTCATGTGGGACATTGACTTGAAGGGCCTTCTCAACACAACTTTTCTACAACAACTTTGTTTGCTGAAGGACTCTTTAAGCTGGGGGAGGCACAAAGCCAGGGCAGTTCAGAGCAAACGAGGTCACGATTTTGACTCTGGCATCCATGCTGTAAGATGTTAATTTATTATATACTGATGTCCAGTATTACAAAAGCCAGATGAAATTAATCTTTTATAAGAGTTCAGTTATTCTTAAGCCCCTGTCATTGTTCCTTGTGTATAAGGAGATCCTGTATCTTGCCTTTTATTTATTTATTTTTTAAGATGTAGCCTAATGGAGTAAAATGAAAATGCAGCTCAAAGATTTTTCTCTTCCTAAGCTAATGATACTTACTGGGCTGCTATCTTAATAAATTTTTTTAAGAGCTGAACACGCTTGCTGGGCTGGGAACAAAGGCAAATCTCAGTGACGACCCAAAACTGAATTTCATTAAATCTCCTCAGGAACAAATCCAAGTTTGCTGTGGTCTTTTTAAAATTATGCCTTCCAAATGTGTGATAGATTAGCTCCAGCTAGAAAAGAAAAGAAAACAATTTTATTTCTTTGTTTCTCAATCAAAACACCAACGAGGCTTCTCTATTTGTCAAGACAAGTTGACATTGGTCAGCAAATGTGAATCCAATCACTAGCCAGGATTCAAGCTGTACTACAGAGCGAGGGGGCTTCAGTGGGGCTTCTTAAATAGAGAATTATCAACGAGATACTATTGGTTTAACATACTCAGGAAGACTACTATAAATCATTACGATTTTTCTTTAAGATCCAAAGACTTTGTAACAGGCCTTATTAATAAGCTCAGTATTTGCACAAATGATGAAGTGGTCTCCATCTTGCAGCACACATCAATATCTGCAGCTGAGCCACCTGGCAGGCTTCATCCAGAGTTGCAACGGTACCTGCTCACGCTCTCCACCGAGCACCTTACCTCATGCACACAGTTGAAGAGTTCCCAATCATAAATTGTCATCTGGTACGCTAAATCTTTGGAGCTCATCAGTTCAAAGGTTCCCACTGTTCCGACAGTTGGGCCTTCCTGCTCTGGCAAGGGAGTCTATGAATAATAATGCAAAACTATATCAGAATCTCAGAACAGATAAGTACTTCATGCTGAATGCTTGAAGGAGTTTCTGAGGGTAAAGGATTCTGGAGACGCTTTCGGGAATATCTCGAAACTTTGGTTTTGTCCAGAGGAGAAAGACGCCTTTGCTCTTAATGCTCACTTGCTTCAGCACCATCCTTAGCACCATCATCGTCACTATCATCAATTCCACTGACTGAGAAACGTGGACCATGGCAAATAAGACTTGGTGAGGAGTGACCTATGGAGGTCCCCTTGTGCTTGGGCCCGGGAGATCCCCGGAAACAGTTCCTTTTCTCTGGTAAAGGTATAAGAAGTCTTTGGAGAGGTTTTCCTCCTATTTTCCACTGCAGCTGTTCCGGAGCAGGTACTGGGATGGCAGTTTTGGACATTTAACCACAGCACCACTTACTGTTGCGGGGGCTGGTGATTGTGGTGACGTTGCTGCTTATCCAGCTCGTGTAACACACGGCCTGAGCTTACTGGCTCACCAAGGGCTCTGTGTGCTGACATTACACATACTGGCCCATCCCTCCACTCTCGGAGAGATGCTGAGCTACAAATCATAGCCACACGGTCACGGTGTTCTGGGCTAGGGCTTCAGGAAACCAAACTCTGCTACTTTCCGGAAGGCTCTCTTTCAAAACTTTCTACCTGACTCACCAGTCTCATTTGGCTTTCCTTAGTAAAACGAATGATTTGTATACCTTGGAAACTTATGTATACTATATGAACATTTATGGATCTGTAATATATGTCCAAAGTTACAAAAGGCCCATGAATTGAAAGAGGATTTCTCTAATGTCATGCTAGCCACATTGGGATATTCGATATTTACGTTGGAAATGCTAATATTGTGCAAGTTCTATCATAATCATCATCATCAGCAGCAGCAGCCATAACCATTACATTCCATAAACGCTCACTGCGTTCTGGGCACTAAAGAAATGACACATTCAGTGGGATGCCTGGGTGGCTCAGTCATTAAGCGTCTGCCTTCAGCTCAGGTCATGATCTCAGGGGCCTGGGATTGAGCCCCACATGGGGCTCCCTGCTCAGTGGGGAGTCTGCTTCTCCCTCTCCCTCTGCCTCCTCTTCCCCCCTGCTCATGCTCTGTCTCTGTCTCTCTCTCTCTCTGTAAAATAAATAAATAAAATCTTAAAAAAAAAAAAAAAGGAAATGACACATTCAGGATGTAAGTGATCCCTACAAATTTACAGTCTAAGGGAGGGTTAGCCCTGACCAGAGAGTCCCTCTCGACACTCAATCAACAGTCAGCTGCTGGCATTCATGTGTGGGTATGAAGGACAGACAGAAGCATCAACACACACCTGATGCCCAGATACACGGATAAACGCGTGGGAGAACAAGAATGGGCTTTTTGAGAGTTAGGGGGTATTTCAAATGAATGCGTAGCCTGAAGAGGTTCTTGGAGAAAGAAGCCAGGCTATAAAAGATTAAAGAGACAAACTTGGGTGGGTTAGAACAGCTCAGAGGAGCACCCAGGCTGGTCTGTTGAAGGATGGCTAGAGACACAGGAAGGCTAGAAAGCTGTCAGGAGACCTGTTTGTTGGAAACAGAGGGCCTCGGGAACCAAACAGACAGCTCAAACACCTTTAGAAAGCCTGTGAGTTCCAGACGAAGAGCTGGGGTTTTGCAATAGGGTAGCTTTCGAGGGCCACAGACTCCAAATGCACACCCTACTCTAACTACACAGACTGGGATCGATTCCCTCATCTCTTGAATGTCTGTTTCCAGCTCTGGGAACTTGGTGTCGCAGTACTGGGTATGTAGGCTTCTTAAAAAGATTGACTGGGAATAATGTCAGTGTATCACATAAGCAGAGTGCCTGGCACAGAGGAGGCCCCCCCCCCGCTTCCAAACGAGTCCCCTCCCCACATGTGCCACAGTGATGCAAATGCATGGGAAAGTATGGGACGTAAGAGCTAAGCACCATTGTTCCTGATGTGCCCTATGCAGGGCACAGAGAGTAAGGAACAAAAATATTTATTCCGAAGTTTTTTTTTTTAATTTATTCATCTGAGACACAGAGATATATATATATAGAGAGAGCATGAGCAGGGAGAGAGGCAGAGGGAGAGGGAGAAGCAAGCTCCCTGCTGGGCAGGGAGCCCGATGTGCAGCTCGATCCCAGGGCGCTGGGATCATGACCTGAGCCGAAGGCAGACACTTAACCATCTGAGCCACCCAGGCGCCCCTATTCCGAAGTTTTGAAACTTAGGGAACCAACCTGAAGCTATGGGCAAGTAGCTTATGGAAACAAGTATGGAGAACGGTTTCAAGCAGGGTAGTCCGGTCAGGCGCAGACAGGCTCTGCGCACTCTGCCCCATCTTGCAGCTGCTGCTATGTGCCCAGTCCTCTGCTCCACGCAGCTGCCCTCTTGCTCTCTTCCTCCCCAGCCTACCCAGCTCCCATCTCTTTTCCTTGACACCTTACGGCTTTTCATAGAGGGGATAAACCCAGCAACTACAGGGAAGGTGCCAATGTTAAGAAATATATAAAATTCTTTAAGTCATGGATGCTGGTCTATCATTCCTGCATCCCTTTTGAGAGAGTAATAGAATCTCTATTTTTTTGTTTGTTTGTTTTTTTGAGTGGGCAGGGCTCACCAAACCCTCCTCCCTCCTTGACAAAGGGTAGGCTGGCCCCTTCCCTCCATGAACCACCGAAGAGGCAATCTAGTGGCCGAAGCGGCTCTTCTATTTGAAGTGGGGAATTGACATGCTGACCCCGGGGCCCCCCAGGAAGCATCATCCCCTGGCTCCACTTTCTCATAGACAGTCCTGTGGACATTTCCCATCAGATGAGGCGCAACAGAGCTTACGGAGGGTCTGCAGTGCACAGGCAGGTCTGAACACTGCCTATCCAGAGGCACAGAACTCCCATGTACTCTCCCTCTGGGAGAACAGCATTGTTAATCCTCCAATTTCCAACTCAAGAACCCAAGACATAGAAAGGGTATAGTGATCGTCAGTGACAAAGAGATGGCTAAAGGCAGCCGCCACCCCAGCATCCCTCTTTCCCCCTCTGTGCCTGGCTCTGCAATGGCATTTGTCACACCGTCTTCTCCTTACATGCTGGAATCCCTCACTACACTGTGGGTTCCTGGAGGCACATGAAGGATTTGTCTTCAAGACAATTCCAGAGCCAGAACCATCCACAATGCCTGGAATGATATAGTAAGTCCTAAATAAAAGTCTAAGGGTAGCGAATGGGTAAGAGTAAAACCAAGTTACAGTACAATGGGGTTTTATTATAATTTGCTCTGCACTAACATTTATGCTCAAATAAAATGTCCAGAGATAAAGCTCCAGAATCCAAACAACTAGGATAAATCACTGGCACTCTGGTATTTCTAGACAACACAGTGTAGCCCTACAATGTGTTCTGTTCCAGGCTGTTTGTGTTAGTCTCATCTCCCTACCGTAACTGTCATAAGGACAGAGTCTCTGGGATGACTGGTCTAGTGTCCCACAGAAGCCAGCATAGCACCGAGTACAAAGCAGACACTTCATAAGTATGTGTTGATAGATCAAAGGGTTTGGCCAACATTCTGTACTGCAGAGTCATCCTGTGTGCAATTCTTCCTAGAAAGACTGTCCTCAGGGAAATCTTTAGAAAGCTGGAAAAGGCTCCATGTCTCCAGTTTTGTGAGACAGGTAGGGTTCAACCACTCCTTAGTACGATGACATAACTCGCAGCCCAGCGAATGGCGGAGCACCACATGGAGGGAGTTAACAAGCTCTCATTCCCCAGTACTTGTTGCAAAGTAAATGCCTTTCAATTACTCAGGCCTTAACATGGAAGACTAGCAAGGGCTAAGAATTCGTAAGGCTGCAGGATGATGTGCAAATAAACAGAGGCTTAAAGCGTTAGTGTCTGCCCGACAGGGAGCTGGAAACAGTCCACACACTCCATCCGCACACCATGTCATCTATCGCTGCGGCCAAGAACCGGTTGGCAAGAGAGGCCGAATGCCATGTGGCAAACACATCGCCCAGCACCTTGTAACAGGGCTACAGCTAACCTGGTTTTTGATGGTGTTCATTTCCAGGAGAGGGCAGCACGACTCATGTATGCCATTTCCCCCCCAATCCCTCAGTGTTGGGAAATACTGATCTTTTAGAAAGCAGTGAATGTGGATGACTAAAAAATATAAATGAAAGGACCGTGTGCATACAGATCTTCTAGCACCCATGGCTGAGGCAAGCAAGGGTGCTCATGGGCAGCGGTGGATGAGGGACAGTGAGAGAACGAAGGCCATTTGCTAAGTTCCCCTCCAGTGGGATTCAGGATATGGCAACAATCCACTTAACTGCACCAGAGCGCCCAAAATGGCTCTCCCCCAACTCGAACAAAGAATTACCATGAGGCCAAAACAAGCTCTAAAACAGTTCTCAGGAGGAGAGGAATCTTGATTTACTTCTAAGGTCTGATTTGATGACACTTGGATGTTTTTATGCAGCATCCACGTGGCTAAACTCTCCCCTGAAATGTGAGGCTGTTTACCTCTTTCTCTTCTTGCAATTTTCTTAGTAAACTCAGCCCCGTGTGTCCCAAGATGGAGAAAACTTCTTCCCCATCCTCTGCACTGGCCCCCCAGGCTTTCCAACGTAGCTTGAGAGCTACTCACCAACATGTCTAATTTTTATAGGATAACCAGAAATGAACCCTACCATCTACATAAAAGACAGGAGGCTACTCAACTGTTAGCATGGGCCGCTTAATCCTTTACTCGAAGACAGCTCTGTGTGGGCTGGCAACAAGGGTTTGGGGGACTTAGGGAAGAAACTGCTGGCCTCTGGTATTTCCCACCCAAGTTGGGGCCCTTTCAGGGAACTGCATTTTTTTTAGACCTGAGAGTGGCTTTGCCCTGATGCCTTTCTACATCCCACGAAGGAGCATGATACATCATCGCAGTGTCTGGTCTTAAAACATTTTTTTCTCTCTTGGTCTAAGCATTCAGATTTTTGATATTACTGTCTAAATTGGGGGGATTTCAAGGAGGTCATTTACTACAAAGAGGTCTAAAAGCTGAATTACGCCCCGATAGTGGTGCTACTTGGCTAATTTCCACAAAAGAAAATCTAAAGCTCAGAGCATATCAAATGAACACCTGAGGCTTACCTAATGGAGCACAGAAAAAGAAAAAGCCAAGGAGCATTGAAGAGTTTTTAGCAACTCAGTTCAACGTAACTGCAAAATTCAGCTCCAGACAAGTTTTTCTGATTGCAGACACTGCTCTGAGGAGGCCATCCACACCTACCAGTGAATCGAATTGCTCTCGCGGGCAAGCAAATAGGCGTCCATTAATGGTGAGCGTCGTAAATACTGAAACATCATTAGGTTTGAGCACCACCTTTTCTGTGAACATAAAAAGCATGAGATTGCCTATTAAATGCATCTGAGATTTGCTGCACTGCCCTAATCACACCAACAAATTGTCAGCTTGGTGAATTACCGGAACACGCAGAGCGACTGCATAAAATACAGGACCGAAGGGGCCCACTGAATAAAAAAGACACAGCATTCAGGCAGGCACAGGACGCTCAGGATGCCATCAGAAAATGACCACAAAACAGGAATGCAAGTAGCCGAGGGTCAATTCACCCGTTCTGCGCTGCAACTGTAATTATCTACAAAAACTGCACTTACTATTTATATGACAAATTATGTTTCCAGATGGCAATAATGCCCAGCACTGTGGAGATGGAAAGATCACTTTTAGAAAACTTAGGGGGTTTCTGAGATCCCAAATGACTTTAGATATAAAATTCATTATTATTTTTTCACGGATTCCCTAATTTGGAGGGCAGTAGCATGACCTTTAGATTAAGCCTCCTATATTTTAAAAATTAATTCATTCAACAAATATTTATTTAACATGTACTATATGCTAGACACTGCTCCAGGTGTTGAGGACACAGAAGGGAACAACACAGGGGAAAAAAAAAAAATCCCAATCCAAAAAGAGCTTGCATCACAGTGAGGGACGCAGACAGTGAACAAGACAAATATATGAGAGAGTGAGCAGCCACGGGGAGAAAAACCAGCAGGGAAGGAGGCTAGGAAGTATACGTAAGCGGGAGAGGATACAATTTTAGAAGGGGAATCAAAGAAAGGAAGGAGGGGGCCTCAGGCGGACGCGGACATTCGGGTGAAAACCCGAAGGAGGCGAAGGAGGGACCCCGGACAGCCGTGGAAAGACTTTGCCACAGGGATCAGTGAAGGCAGGCATCCTGGGACCTGTGTGCCTGGGACAGAAATGGGAGGGGATATCTTGGGAATCGAGGATGCATTTAAAAATCCTGCATCGGTAGAACCATTTGCCTTCAAACATGGCAAAAATGGCTTACCCGATCCTGAGGGATCCCCCTGCTGTTAAATCATTTCCAGATAAATAAGCCTTACTGCTCATTCTTTGGGCTCTCATGGCAACAGGTGCTGACTAGACTAGTTCCAAAACTCTAGCCAGCATGGATTATAATTGTTCACTTATTACTGTCTACCTCTGTGCCGGCCTGGCAACAGCCTGGGGACACGGCTGCACCCAACACATTTCTCCCGTCCCAGTCATAGTAAGTGGCCAGTGAATATATATGGCGAATGAATAAATGACATTTCAAGAAAGCATAAGGCAATTAAGTAATCCTATGGGGAGAATATTCCTCATTTTATTCGATGAGTTGGGTTCCTGCCCTCTCTACAAGGTAAGGAGGGGAACCATCATCAGCTGGAAAGAACTAGCCTATGATTGCCTCCAACTTCTAGACTTTTGGAAACCTATGGCCCATAGCTTGTCAAGCTGTCTTAGGGTCCATATGTCGCAGAGCTCCGAGACCTTAAGCTTTTTTGTTAGGGTTTCTATAGAAAGAGCTCCAAGCTGACATCCACACCAGAGTCCTCAGCTCCAGCTGCCTCAGATAGATTGCTTCACCTCCTTCTGCTTTATAATGGGTACCTACAAAATAGGGCATATTAGACACTCACCCAGCCCACTTCTAACCATATTATTTTGTTATTTGTGGGAGCACACAGAGCACCAATTTGTCCCTTGGATCTTCTTGGAAGGCCCATGCTAACTCCTGGCAGGGTTTCTGTTTGGATGGGATATTCCATTTTGCAGAAGCCCAATGTGCTAATTAAAGCTGTTACCTCCTCCAGAGCTCATCTTGACGATGATCAGGCCTTCCCCAGAGCCCAGTTTGTCAGCAACTGCGCTGATGACTTCCTTCACCGAGGCGGCCACCGGCACCCGAATGGTTGTGTAGGTGTGGTCCATGCAGTAGACTTTAAACAGAACTATTGGGAAGGCAGGAACAATACGGTAAATTGGTCTTGGGAGTTAAGAAAACCATCAGTGATGGGAACGTTTAGATAACTTCCCAAATTTGCACCATCTTGTCACTCTTACTATTGTACCTGCCTGCAGTCAGCAATGCCTGTGCCTGCCCGCTTCCAAAACTCCTGACCTTCGCACTGGTCTGAGGATGGGCACACACATGGCTGCCATCTCCAACTCAAAGAACCACAGCAGATATTTGCGGAAAACCCATTTATAAGAGATGGGGAACAGAGAAAGTACGTTTAGGCCTGTCTGCTGGGTCTGCCCTTGCCTGTGAGAGTTTCGTTCTCATAATCCAGGCAGTGCTAGGCAGTAGGCTGATTGCTAGATTGCTGCTGCCTGGCGGGGTGGTGGGGAAGCCAAAGCTAACACGTCTGCAAACAGGAGCGCTTCTGCCTGGGGCATGAACACACACTGACGTTCCCGCTCACTTGTTCACCAGTTTGTGTACTTTGGGGCTGGGCCAGCATCGAGCTCAGCAAACCCATATATGGCACCTACAGGCTCACCTCTGAACACAAACCCTGGGAGCAATTCCAGCTACTGTAATCTGTGGGTTTAGAGGCGCTCCTAAATGACAAGATTCAGTTGTGGCTTAAAATGAAAATTTTGTCATTATTATGCATTCTATTTTGGTTGCGACTCTTGAGACAAATCTTAAAGAACCAAATGGTAATTGTCAGCATGTGCCCCTCCCTCCTGGCAGCTAACAACGCAGTGCTTGGGGCCAGAGCGCCTTCTCTGGGCAGGAGTCCTGCTCTGCAGGGGACCCCGCGCTGCCCCTCTGCTTGGCATTGCAAAGTGCCAGCCATCTGCCTGTCAGCTCTTCCCGGAGGTGGGCGAACTTGGCAACTACTTCCTGAGATCCTCTTTCCTTCCTACAGGCAATGGTGGTAGTGAGGGAGAGGCAGAATCAGGGAAGTGTGGACAAGCACCTCAGCTCCAGGCCCAGAGTTCAAGAGGATAACTGGAATGCAAAAGGGCACCTTCAAGCAAACCATTTGGGGTGCAAAGAGATAGTCCAAGAAAAGCTCTTCAGTGGGCCCAAGGGTTCCCAGGGAAGGGATTTTATTGATTTTGAGTAATCTATACAACCATGAGTTAGAAGAGAATTCTCACCTTCATCCGAGCCGCGGATAGGCTGGCGCTTTTGGGCTCTCTCATCGCCTGTATTGAACTGTTGCAAAAGAACTTTGTGCTGTAAAAATAACCACAGCAACCACCATAAGGGGAGAATGACCGATGCACACTTGTAACTCAGAGGAAACACACTCGAGAAGCAGAGTCAAGAAATGAGAAAACATATTTTGTATTTACAAACACATCCCTTTCATATATTGCACTATAATATTTTTGGAGAACTGTTACACAACAGGGCACAATTAGAGAATCCTAATCCGTGGTCACTTACCTTCTTTTGCGGAGCCTTTGCATCTTCTGAACTACGAGAAACAGAGAAAGCACATTAATTAATACCATTGGTACTGTTATTTTGAATTGCTTCACTTGTATAGCGCTTGAATCTTATATTACAAAAGGAAATGACAGCAATCCTTGGGCAACCCTCATATTAATACCAAGAGACCAAGCACAGAGGACACACGAAGAGATCGGCTTGCATCACAGGCAGACCCCTGGCAGAACTGATGTTGAAAGCCAAGATGTCTAGCTTTCAGGGTCTTCCTAGTAGCATACATTCTCTCCGGTATTTACTGTAGGCTCAAAGTACAGCATGTGAAACCTTCCATGTTTTCACTGAGGGGATGTAAACATTCACCAGCAACAGCTTTGGTGGCAGAAAGCGAATTTTCCATATAAGTAATTCCCCCTCATCTTTCTTTAAATACCACTATTTTATTACTGGATTCACTGCCTCAAACCAAAGGGACCCGAGTTTACTGAGTGAGACGCCCCACAGGAGGATATCCGCCTTGTGCCAGGCTTTCTCTTGGCAGCCATCCGGCACAAAAGAAGCGGAGCAGAATCTCCCCTCTTCACCTGGCCTTATCCCACCACCCAAGCCTGAGGCCCCGTCCACTCAAACCAGAACACCGTGTGGCTGCTGAAAAACCAGCTTTCACCTTCTGGGGGGCGAGGGACTTTTTGGAAGATGTTTTGACCGAGAGGCAGGCACTTACTTGATGAAAACACACCCCCAAGCCAGGCCCTTCCTTACATTTGCTTGACAATCTTCTCTAACTCGGGCAGTTGGTCCTTGAGGGCAGCAATCATCCGGGCATCATCTGATACAGACACATAAAACTCCTGAAATTGGCAAAGGTCACAGGCTTTTAATAACAATTGCCGAGGTACACGATTCTGTCAAGAGCAACAAAGATGTGTCTCTATTCATCTGCTTTATTAGCATCTCCAGACCATGCTTGCATGGATTGGAGACCAAAAAAGAAAAAGAAAATGTTACAATATGTCTAGATTCAAATCTGCAAGTGAGAAAAGGTTTTGGAAATAGATAGTGGTGATGGTGGCATAACAGTGTGAATTAATTAATACCACTGAATTGTATCCTTGAGGATGGTTGAAAGGGCAAATTTTATGTTTGATATATTTCACAACAATGAAAAAACTCAAAAAAATTTTTTAAAATTGCAGATGAACTGTTCATAGGTATTTATATGAAAGGCAATGCAATGCAATGTTTTAGAATGGGTCATTTTATAGTTTAAGAGCACTTTTCACCTCAACATTTTTTCAGGGAAATTTTAACATTTATTCTGAATATTATTTTAGCATCTGTTGTTTATTTACTATTTCCCACTAGGAGTGGTTGATTTTTGGTGGTAAAACGCAGGCATGGTCTTCAGGACTGGCCTGACGTTCTGCTGAGTTTGGTATCAACTCAGGACTCTTTATGGACGCCCTGGGACCGATCCTGACCACCAGGCAGCAGCAGCTGGGCCCGCTTTTTGCTCAGGAGCAGTGGCCTCCGCGGCGGAAGATGACAGCTGTGGTGCTACCAGCTTAACCACCACTCTGGTTCCTCTGCAAGACAGTCCTTTCTTCAACTGGTAGCGGCCAGGAGTCAATGCATGACCCAAGCTACGATCGTTCCTTTATAGTTTCAAAATACTTCACTCCACAGCCTTGAGGGTCACTCACAGTCCCCTCTCCTCCCTTCCCCACCTCTCTGCCCGCCAAATTATATGATTAAAAGGGGGAAAGGGGGCACCTTCCTTTTGGATAATTCATTCTTGAACATAGAGACTGATAATGTTTGAAATAGAAGCCACATTGCCTTTTGCCTGCACTGAAGATCCTCATCTACATTTCGGAGGACAGAGTGAGTCATCGAGGACTGAATGCCGGGGCCCACGCTGCAATGTGGGGCTGGAGCCACGGGAAGGAAAAGGGAAGTTCAGCTTAAAATAGTGTTTATGACATAAATCATGTCCCTCTGGAACTACCTTATGGTCCTAGACAGTCCTCCACAAAATTATCTCAATAAAATTTGTCCACTCAAAAATAGGTACCATTGGATCTAGCAATCCCACTTCTAGGAATATGATCAAGGACAGGCCTACTTACACAAAAATGTTCCCTGTACTATTATTCGAGGAATGTAGAAACTGGAAATGATGTAAATATTCAACACGATAAAAAATAAGCATATATGTGGCAGAGCTACTCAAAGGTCATCAGGAATTTTTACTAGAAAAACGGCACTGACATCGAAAAGTCCTTATATAAAGTGGAAAAAGCAGCCTACAAAATGATGGGTACTATGTGATTATGACCATAGAAAAACTGCAAAGAAAAAGAGAGCAAGTGAAAATACTTTACAATGCTACCAGTTGTTGAATTAGAAGGGCAGGGGGTTGGATGATGTTGTTTACTTCTCTCATAGTACCTTTCTGATGAACATGTTAACAGAATTTGCAATCACAGTCTCTCCGGGGAAGCTGTGTGCTTCTGGGGAGTCCTGGTACAGCAGGACAAAGATGTATTCTCAGAAGGGAGGACTCCGCGTACCTCAAGGAAAGCCACGGCCACGTCATCCTCCTGTAGGGCGTCTCCATACACGGCGGTCCACTGCAACACCAGGCGGATGACTCGCCTCTTATTGTTGAGGGCGTAATCCATTTTCTCCTGCTCTGTACCTTGTGAAGCCTGCGCGTGGTAAGTGCCGCGGAGTCAAGGAAGACGTCTGGTCATTTCACACTCACTGCACTGAGCCACTTGTGAAGGCAGAGAATGATCCATTCCAGTTTCAGAAAGCCAGCCTTTTGGACTGATGGGACCCCTTCCTCAGGCCCTCAAGAAAAGCCCCACCCACAGAAAGATCCTGGACCAAGTGCCTAGAAAGCCTTGGTCATGTCTGCTGACTCTGACAGGGCAGTCGTCCCAGGAATAAGACTCGCATGGCTCCACTTGGACTTGTGTGTTGACAAGGGTTCCTATTGTGCCTTGCTCCAGCCCCCATCACACTCTCTGGCTGCCCTCCGCCTGGCCCTTCACTCCTTGGGGGAGGCAGTGCTCCCTGCTGTTGCTTGTCTCTCGGGGCCTTGCCAACCCTTTTTGGTTCCTATGATTCTGCACATACGTCTATAAAGCCACTTCATTGTGTACATTTCAGCGAAACCCTTCTGAGTGGGCATCTAAGTTCTGCTGGACTGATACCAAGAGTGCATGGGGCTGGAGGAAGACAGGCTCACCTAGAGTTAAGAAAAGCAAAGGTTCCTGCTGTGTGGATCTGGTGAGGGATTTCGACACACTATATCGTAACGTCTTCTCCTGCCTCAAACCACAACTTAACTCATACTGGCTTTTTGTGCCTTTATGGCTAGACATCTTAACGAAACTATAAGCTCCTGGAGGCCTCTGATGATGTATTACTTGCCTTGTATTCTGTACCATGCCCAGCACAGTGACTTTCAGCTGGCAATTGTATCTATCCATTAATCCAATAAATACTTGGTTGAGTGCCTTCTGATGTGTCAGGTAAAGGCTTCTGCTATCAGTTTACATTCGTGTGTGTATTACAGTAGAGGGAATATAGTATGTGATCAAGAAAGATTTTAGAGGAGACATACCACTCCTTTTTCAGTGATTTATAGCAGATCATACTGCAGACAATTAGTTCATGGAACATTTTCCTCTTTATAACTTACACTGTCTCTTGCACTAGAGTACCTTAGTTAAGTTCTACTTTATAGTCTTGGGATAAAAGCATCCTTCCCTTCCTACCAGTGAGCAAACAGACTGCAAAAGCGCACAAATGGCCAGGATCACATGGTGAGACTATGGAGTTGGTTTTGAAAAAGACTCCTAATTCCAACTAGTTTTCTTCCCCATTACACAACACCCCTCCCTCTGCCTCCTAGTTGGCTACAAGACTAGCTGTGCCTTAGCTTACGACCATGACTTCAAAGGCTCAGTAGAAAACTTTCTTGTGGCAGTGCTGTGCTTGACAGCTAAACCCGTAAAGGGCCTTTTCTAAAGGGACAATAAATAATCATGATCAAGGCAAATGACAGAACCTTAAAGCAAAGGTTTACTGCATGTAAATGGGTTGCAAAATGGCTTTCATAAATTGAGCACGGGATTCATAAAAAAGAAAATTGCTCAACCCATATTGCTACAATTCTCTCTGAGCTTACAATAAAAAAAAGGGAAGAAAGATCACTTTGTGTGAAAATTATTTCTTTTCTGATTAGCCCTTAGGCCCCTTGCTTGTATGCACACATAACTCAGTTTTTCTTTCCAAAGAATTGCAATGCAGGCACAACATTTTATCACTATTTTTATGGGACCTAGCAACACAGTCCGGCACTTGGTGGGCACCAAATGAGTTATTCTTTACTGAAAAATATGTACTGATTCACCTAAGAGTCAGTAAGAGAGAGAGATTGAGTCTTTCTTACTTGCACAAGATGGAGACGGTTTGAACTATCAAATTTGCTATCAAGCAGATAGAATGCTAACTTTCCAGGTTATCTTTTTTTTTTTTTTAAGATTTTACTTATTTATTTTTAGAGAGAGAGAGAGCAGGGGGAGTAGCAGAGGAGGTGGAGGAGGGAGGGGAAAGAATCTCAAGCAGACTCTGTACTGAGTGCAGAGCCTGATGTGGGACTTGATCTCAAGATGCTGAGATCAGGACCTGAGCGGAAACCAAGTCGGAGGCTTCACTGACTGAGCCACCCAGGCGCCCCTCCAGGTTATCTTGACTTGGACTCAGGAAGCAATGCAAACACTTGTGACTTGGATACAGTGATATCAGCAGCACACCTGTGGCTAATCTATAAGGCCTTAGGACAGGATATTAAATTTACATTATCTCTATGGGTCAGGATAAAGATTTTTCTTGACTTCTTTCCTACGGGGGAAATCTGTCTTTTTTTCTACAACGAAAGACAGAACACATGATTGGAAGGATTAACATGCTAACACTATAAATGTATGTGGAGCTTTATAGTTTATAATAAATATGCTCCATGTGCTCACATGATCATATAATGCTCTCTATAAATACTTACAGATGAAACAGAGAGAAGAGATCTGCCCAAGGTTGTTCAGTGAATAAATGGTAGGCTTATAAATCCAGACAGGGCTCTTTCCATTGTCGTCACCCCCAGCCCCCAACAGTGACTGAATGTTAGTGCTTGGGTTCATGAAATTATTGAGAATGATTAAATCTGGGAAGCAAAAATCCTGATGAGAAAGAGATTTCTTTCTTTCTTTCTTTTGCCTAAGTTCTAAGTTTCCCAGGGCTGAAGAGTACCTAAACCAGAGTTGAGTGTCCTCTGCTCTTAATGAATAGCTCCCCAGGCTCCTGGGAGCCAGCAATGACCAAATCCAGAGGGACTAGAATAAAGCTTGCTTTCTTTTCTCATGAAAGTTAAGTGTTTTTGCCTCTGGAAAAATAAAAGGAAGCACTGATTTGTTTCATCAAGTCTCCCTTTCCCCTTACAGATGTTATTGGAGTGGTGGTAATAGTATGTTTATAAGCTGAATCCAGGCATATGCTCAAGTATTCTGCCCTTCCATAGGCAACATATCGTTCCATTCCTGAACAGTCTGTTGAATCAGATTCTCAAGGGACACAAAGAAGACTTTATGTAATTGATGATACTTGAAATGGTTATAATGAGGTATTGGGGCTTCTATTGGTTCCCATAATACTTGCCCCAGGCTTTTAGAAGATTTATATGATTTACTTTTAGATTTTATTAAACTCTTACAAAAAGGTGGAAAGAGGGAAAAAAACTATATTCCCTTCAGACAGCAGCCAAAGTGGGGGGTGGGAAACAACACCCCACCAGGTCCCTTATCTCAATATGATGTAAAACAATTAAACCCCAAAAGAGTGACATTTCAAATATAGGTTGTTCATTAATTCAAACACATCAGGAAGGTTGCAGAAACTGTTACCTTCTTTGGCGCTAAAACCAGAACAATGCATTAACCACTTGATGGAGAAAGATGTATTCTTATGGGAATACAAACCTAGCTCTTCTCCAGGACAAGCAACAATTTAGAAAGGATGATCAATGGATACCACATACATAAGATACTTTTTTTCCCTCCCACATAAGATACTTTTAACAACACTATCTGAAATGTATACTTGGCTAATGTCTATGTTAAGTGTAGTTAGCAGAGAAAATAAAATACATCATAACCCAGTGATTTTGTCAAATGATAAGGAAATACATGTATTAAGTATAGCCATGACTCCTGATGTCATGACAGTTGGGTTCAGGTAAGAAGCAATATGGCTGCTTGAATTCATGACGAAAAAGACACAGAGAGATAACACAATTCTGGTGTCTCATAAAGTGCTAGATAAAAGTCCGTAAGAGAATCTAGAATTATTCACTGAATTCCTATTTTAAATACAATTAAGAAAAGGCCTTAACAGTCAAAATGGCCAAAATCATCACTGACATACTGAATGGATTTCAGATGATTCACAGAATCATAGAATCTGTGAGTTGCAAAAGCCCTTTGATTGTATCTCCAACTCTACCATTTCAGAAGTAAGGAAACTGAGGTAGAATGAGCTTAAGTGATTTTTCCAAATCTATCAATGGAATTCTTGGGATTAGAACTCAGTTCTCTTATCTCTCTCTCCAGCGCATTGTTCACCTGTCTCTGTTGGCACCTTTTGTCTGATATTAATATTTCTTTATGCTAACATGTATTATGCAGCAGAATTAGGTGATGTGAAGTTTATTGGATAGTGGGGCAATCAGTCTGAGATGCAGAAATTGATCCCAAAAAGTCCTCAAAGAAGACAAAGACCATACAGAAGATCAAGCATTAATTGCTGCAGCTCTGACAATCTGATCGTCAGGAAGGCATGTCTGAATTAGAGCCTCTCTGCTATAGTTTCAACCAGTGTTCTTGTTCAGTACCTGCTGATTTAGAAAGCAGCGGGCTTGGAGGTGCCTGGCTGGCTCAGGAAGTGGAGCATGTGACTCCTGATCTTGGGGTTGTGAGTTCAAGCCCCACATTAGGCATAGAGCTTACTTCAAAAAAAAAAAAAAACAAAAAAAGCAGTGACTCACCACTATTAACCAAACATTCGTGAGGATTCAAATCCTAACTTGAGGTTTCTCTTGTTATGGTAATAAGATTTGTCACCATCTGGGAGCATTAAATCAGAATCCTTAACAGCAGGAACAGGAAACATAAAAAGCCTCAAATGTTTGTTGATTGACTGGTTACCTTAATTCAATTACACTGTTTGGAGTGCTATATATAATACAGTTTTCAAAAACAAACAAACGTCACAGCTCTTTAAAATCTTTATCTAACTTATCTGAAATTCTGTTTTGTCAAGATGTCAAATACAGATCATGAATACATTCTAAAGAAGTTCATATTCAATGTCATCAGGAGGACTAAGTCCACACAAGTACCAAACATCAAGGGCATTTTTGAAACTGAATCTTTTAGTTACTGGGTAATTAATCTATAGGAGCACAGCCTTTCAGAATGACTAAATCTTTGTCGAATTGGACCAGTTCCTTCGTCATCACACAAACGTGACTGGGACACACTGGATCTGTTTTCATTGAGGATCAGGGCCGAGGATCCGAAGAGGTGAAGGCCACAGTGTAGGCTACAGTCTTTCTACCCGGCCAACAGCAGGTTTAATATTCCATTGAGTCATTTTCCTCATGCCGGCTCTGTCGTTCAAACACTGTAATTATTTCATATATTTTTACCTAGTTATTATCTTACTCACCACAGGCACCTGTAATTTTTCTGTATTTTTTTTTATTGCTCATTTACTTATTCTTAATTCAGCTAATAATGGTTCCACATATTAAAATTATCTTGGGGAAAGTAAGTGAAAACCTCCTAGGACGGAGAGGCAGCAGGTTCATTACAGCCTACAACAGGGAATAAAATATTATGTATACTTTTTGCAGTAAGTACATGCTAATTATGCAGCTATTTATAAAACACTTATCAACATTCAAACTGATACTCTTCAGTGTTGTTGTTTTTAAAGCCCTGCTTTGCATACAGGATCTCTGCTTGCAGCTGAAAACAAACTTTGGGGGTCATCTTCCCACTGACTATACAAAGCTTTGGTATATTCATTACATTATGCTATATTCCTTTCATGATGGTACAATAATGTATTTATAGGGGGCACTATTTTATATGGGGCTTAAAGGTTTATAATGTACTTTCACACACATAGCCTCATTTGATCCTCACATCAACCTGATGAACTGGGCAAGGACAGGTATAATTACCCCTATGATACAGACGGGGTTCAGAAAGGCTAAGGATAATTGCCAAGTAATACAGTTTCTAAGACGCAGGTCTTAAACACAGATCTTCTGACTTCAGAGCTTGTGCTTTTCCCACTGTGTTATGGGGCCTCTTTACTACCCTGCTTGCCTTCGTGGAGCATCCTAATATCCTGAGCACCAAATCTATCCCTTCCTTCATGCAGCATATGCTTGGAAGGCAAGTTCTCGAATTAGGCCACCTGGGTTCATATCCTGGCTTTCCTACTTACAAACCACGAGACCCTTTGTTAGTTAATTGGCCATTTAGAGCCTCAGTCTCTTCATCAGTAAAGTCAGAGGATTGCTGTTAAAGATGAGATGAGACAATATTGGTAAACCGCGTAGAACAGTATCGGAGACATATTAAATGCTCAGCAAGTGTTAGCCACCATCATTATTATTGATCCGCCCCCTGGAAATAATGTGAAATCTTTTAAATGGGCATTTTGGGAACTTTCCATAAGACCTGGCCTCTCTGGGTTTAACTGTGATGCTATTCCCATCACACAGCTGCTCCCATGTTTGTGAGAGCCTATGAACTTGAAGCTCCCAGGTCCGCTTTCTCCGCTGTCATTTTTCTTTATGTGCCTCCCATTTTCTTGCTCAGAATTTTTTTTTCTCACTAATTTTCAGAATTCTCTGCATTTTTAGAAGCCTCTAGTTCTTGGCTATTCTTTCTAGTCTTAACTCAGGGTCTAGTATTCCCAGTAGAGAACTAGGACGTGGACTAACAACCCATTGCTGGATTCAACCCACTACTGTCCTAACACTTACTAGCTAAGGAACTTGGGGAAAGTGACATATCTGCTCAGTCTCACTCCCCTAATGCAAAAAGAGTACACATCCCACGGTGTTGATACAAGGCGGAGAAAATGTATATAAAGTACTTTGTAGAATATCTGATAATACGGTCATTTTTTGAGAAAGAAGACACCATGATCACATCATATCATCATCAAACCATGTATTCCTTATTGGAAATAAAGTCTCAAGTTGCATATCTGCAGAAGTAAATTGCTCTCATAGTAACCTATGGATTGAACGCTTACAGAAACAATTGGGCGACTACAATGGTAAAATTTGGCTTCAATAAAATTTAAGCTGACAATTTTCCCTAGACATCTAAATAATATTCCTAAAAACTTGGCTTCATCTAGAGAATAAGAACCCGATGCTGTTTTGTAAATCATCAAGAAAAGCAAATTTTGATAAAAGTTCCTCCTAGGGAACCCCAGTCAACTTAGAACATCCCAGGTCAATTTTACAGAGAAATAAATGATGGAGGCCCTGCCTTTTCAGTAAAGGAAGCTGTTGTGTTTACTTTGTCTCTGTATAAGGGATACCATATATATAAAGGTAGTTTTAGCTAAAACTTAGTGGCAAATCTGTATTCTGTTTTTTCCTCTTTGCTTCAAGAAATGAAATAAATTCTTCCCATGACCAAAGCATAGAGTTCGTGTATACTAAGCCAAAAGAAGTTAAGATGCTAAGGAAAAAATATTTGGCCAAAATTATTGCTTTATTTACATTTTTTATAAATTTTATATAAGCCATTGATCCCTTAAGATTCTTTCAGCTGTAATGACAATCTGTCCTGAATGACAAAGACCTGTATTTGTTGACGTAACAAAGAATCTTCAACAGGGTAAGCTTCAGGACTGGTACAAGTGCAATGATACTATCAGACCCATTTTTTTCCTGACTCTCCATGCATTTCAGCTTTGTCATAGGACTTATTTCCCTAGTCATTGTAGGAAGGCCATCACTGGCAATTGGGGCTAAAGGCTTCCTGCTCTCTTTCTTAAAGGTATAGAGAGCTTTTTACCCAGAAGCCCCAGGAAGCCCCTCTTTGAATCTCAATCTACTTTGGGCCTGCAATATGAGAACAAACCATGACCAAGGGCAGCCAACTACTGAGTAGCTAGACTGACCCACTGAGATGGCACTGATGACAAGGACAATGTCCATTGCAACTGGAATTATTTAGTGCTACATGGAGTTTCTCCAAACATTTGCCAGAATATGTGTAATCTTAGGTGCTCACTTGGCTCCATGTGCCTTGATTTCTCCCACATGGAAAATGAAATAAATATTATACCAGTCCTTTTTATGCCTCACATGTGGGGGCTGGGTGCTGGGAAGATAAAGTAAATGATGGGAAATTCTCCAAATCAAGGATGTAGTTACTAAAATTCAAAATAACATTAACTTAGTTGTGATCACTTACTGAACTGAAGGCCTGCATGCATTTGTACAAATAAAAATATGCTAGAGTTTAATCATAAAACACATAATTAAGACAACAGGGGAGCAATACTGTAGTAAACATCAAAAACATTAAAATATTACATATTCTTTGTCTACTTTTAAAGTAAGGAAATGATCGTATATGTGGGCAAAGATTTAGCTGGAAGGATGTTGATTCATCCCATTGTGTTTATCATAGGAAAAAATTTTGAAAAAAACCCCGTAAATATCCAATAGGAAGAGGCTAAGAAAATAAATTATGACATATCTACCATATAATATTGTGAGTTAATGAAAATGATAGCATGTTTTTCTCATGTATCTGTGTCACCTTGTTGCCCAGCACTATATGACACATTGTGTTTAATAAGAGTTTATGGAATTAACTGAAAAAAAGATGTAGTTTCATTTATATATATATAAACATACATTTATATGTCTGAAAAGATATCCACAACATACTATTAAGTGAAGAAGAACATATTACAAAAAAGCATATACAACATAATCTTACTTATATAAGATACCCATATAGAAAAAACTGAAGAACTATTGAAAAAAACTGTGGAGAACTATTTAATGGCAGAGAAAGATATTCATAAAATATTTTTTAGTGACAAAGCATACAAAATTACTTACAGTATGATTCTATTGTTATATTGAAAAATATAGAACTACATGTGAAGAAAAAAAGACTGGAAGGATACATACCAAAATGTTAACAATGGTATTACCTGATAGGGTTATAGGTAGTTTTACTTTTCTTTTTAAAGACTAGTGGAAAACTGAGCTGAATTTTACATGCAAATTTTAAAAAGATTAAAGAAACTGAAGATGAAAAGTACAGAAATTGAACAAATATAATTAAAAAAACTCATTAGAAAGCACTTGTATTCATCAGGTGAAATCGTGTTCTAAGCATATCTAATGAATAGAGATTCTCTCTTATTAGCACATAAAAGACCTGAAATATTAATGTTAAACAGAGTTCTACCATCTTCCTCTGTGCTAAAAGCAAAATTGGAGGTGACATACAATGTGGATTAAGGACAGAAATAGGTGTCAGTGGCTCAGGGCTCAAATCTTTTCTGTACTAGTAATTACCTTTCTCTGAGCAAATCATAATTTTTCATTATACTCGTTTATTGATTTGGAAAAAGAGTAGTGAAAGTACGGACTTCTTCATAGGGCTGCTAGGCACAGTCACAGATATTAAGTACTTTGAAAACACTCAGCCAAAGCAACTCACTTTAATGTGAGTGCTTTACTGGAACGGGGTTAAGTGCGTCCCTTCTCTCATGTTAATAATGGGGGATAACACACTCGCTCAGCTTTACACTATTTCTCCCCGTCGCTTGTGCAAGAGGCGTTAAGCAGTTTATGTATATTTGTTGTTTTGTCTGATTATCACCTTTTTCTCCACTTTCTCTGTTTTTCTTTACAGGCAGTCTCTGGGGGGCTGTCTGTGAAAATCTTTTGCCTTCCTTTGACCAAGACGTCAGCAGGGACCCAAGCTAGGCCAACGAGACCCTCCTTCCTAGGGATGTGGGAATCAGGTGAGGGCCCAGGATTGGAGCAGATTTCCCCCAAAGCACAGTCTTTACTTGTTGCCCCTGAGGCCCCTTTTGAAAGTCTGGGCTCTTCTAGGATTCCTTCAATTCTCTGAGTGACCCCACATCCCTCTGAGGCATTCCTATATTCCTTACGACAGTCACAGTTGGTTTATGCTACTAATGACCAAAAAAACTTAGCCTATATAAGAAGCCCACATAACATGTTCCTAGAGAGAAAGGGGAACTAAAAATTGAGCCCTCAGCATCTTCTGTTTGCTCTCCTGCAGCAGGGTAAGCCCCTGGCATCCCTGGGATGCCCTCCCTAGGCATCACAGAACAGCAATTCTTGTTTGAGGCTCTCATTCCCAGTATCTAAGAACTAGACCGATGTTGTCCAATATGGCAGCCACAAGCCACACATGGTTATTTAAATTTAAATTAATGAAAATTAAGTAAAATTACAAAATCAGTTCCTCAGTCATAGTAGTGAATTTCAAGGCTAGCAGATACTGGTCTAGCACAGAAACAGAATAGTTCTATGATTGAGAAAAGTTCTACTGAATGCTTCATTTATTCGGTTTCAATAAGTTAGGCCTACTTTGCTTTTAGTCAAATGAAACACAGATAAACATGTATCTTGCAATCTGTTATCAAGAAGTATTCTTAACTCTAAAGGATAAGCTCTTAAAGAAATAATCTGTGAAGAAAAAAAAGTGACACACTCCAGGCTTGGAATCCAACGACCTGGATGAATCCTGACTCTGTCACTTGCCTTGGGCATGTCACCCCACTGTTTTTGAGTCCCAGAATCCTCGTAAAATAAAGCGAATACTAACCCAATAGACACCTGTAAGGATAAAGGATATAATATGGGTCAATGCTGCTAGCAAGGTGCCTGACACACAGGGAGTTGATTCAAAAAGAGCAATGGAGAGAATCTAACTTCTTGTAGGGCCAAGTATGAAGGAAGTGATCTGAGGGCACTAGGTAGTTTAGATGACAGCCAGCCATCCTGGATTCCCTCTGTCTACTGAGAAAAGAATCAGGATCGGAAATCACAGGCCTCCCTTGATTCCACTGTTCACCTTCCTGACTTCCTCTCCTCCTCCCACTACCATTTTCCCTACACCTCCTGACCTGGACATAGCATGGACTTTCCCTCTAGAAGCTTCTATTTTAAAAACAGAGGTCAGTGATGTGAATGTTCTTAATCAGCTCTAAAGGAGAACAAGCTAATAAATGAAGAAATCAGAATTTGCAAAAACACAGAAGCCTGGTGCTTGGCGTTTCTACTTGTAAAGATGGTATGGCATGGCCCGCTATACTCCCTCGCTCTTCTTTGCATTTTGTTTGCCTTAACCTTATTGACATGCTAACTGTTGGAAAAAAATAAGTCTGAACTCAGTGGTGGTTTTTATTTTTCCTTCTAACAAGTCTCAAAGGTCTAATAACGATTACCATGCATGGAGTTAAAAGAGCACAGAGAGATCCTGAATATGTTAACTTTACTTGAGAAAAACTGAATATAAGCCAGAAAGAATATATAATGTATGTGAGTCTCATTAAGCTGTCATTACTTGGGAAGATAGTTTCCAGGCAAATAAACACCCAAATCTCACTCTTGCAGTTCCTTCTGAATAACACATTCAACTCAAATCTCCCATCCTCACACATTCCGTTGACTTCAAAGAGAATTATGACTGAACAAGAAAATGAGAATCAGGTAAGGCAATTATAATTCTGAAAAAGAAAAACATGCAACATTGATTGGATTGCTCAGAGAAAAAGGAAGCCATTCTCCTTCAATAGATTTTACTACTCAAAAAGCCAAAGTGTTTTGGGGTCTACAGTTTTGTTGCTTTAAAAATAAAGCAGAACTGGAAAATATACTTTCACATGACCCCTGAAGTTGAGGGTGTAACTCAATAACATTCACCGTTTTTATTCAACTTGATTTTCTGAATGCTCTCTGTGTGCCAGATACCATGTACCAATTGGTCAATTCAACAGACTATTGACAAGATGCCCCAGACAAACTCAGCGCTCCAGCTGCCCAGGGGAACTGCCATTAGAATTTCCAGTTTTGTGTGACTTCAGTCAGTGTGAGAATAATAAAAATACAAACAATGAAGAAATCCATTTTGTATCTGGAGGAGAGAAAGCACTAGGACAGATGTCAAAGTAAAGCTACCCCATGATGGTCACTTTTTTGGTATTTATGCGCAAAGGGATTAATACTGGGGCTTGGAGGAAGAACGCAGGCAGGCCTGGGGCCATGCTGTCAGGTACCCTGCAGAGGCACAGAGTCTGTCTCCAAGGTTAGGGAACTGTCCCTACGAATACTCTCTAAGAATACTCTTCTCCATAACTTTCTTTAGCCTACCTCCCAGGTAGGCATCACCTTCCTGAGGTAACTTGGCTCACATTTCTCTACACAGGTAATGAGGAGGAGATCCTTACACGCGGCACGACAAAACCTACTAGAGAGGGCTGGAGTCTACGCCGGGGGAAAACCGTGGGCGTTTCAGTTTGACAAAGGTGGAGGGCATGACCCTGCCTGGACTGTGACTTACCTTCAGAGAATGAGATAATGACCATATAGATGTGGGGCATCTTCAAGGGAATAGAGACTTCAAACCACAAAAGGATATTGGGCCACCAGGGCTGGGCAAAGCTGGGTATTTGGCATAAAAACACAGTGCATCATAACAAAGTCATTTAAAACAGAATCTGCAGGAGGAGAAAAGCAAAGCAGAAAAAGAAATCAGGTTTTTTGCAGAAGTCTTTAGAAAAGCAAGAGTATCTATTCGTTTGTTCTTGGTTGATGGTCGTCTGCATTGGCTTGGGGGATTGTGGTTTGGCTGTACATAGAGGCACTGCAAATAAAAACAATAATGTTCACAAGCTTGAGACCAAAACTCAATGTCTTAGGACAGTGAACCAAAAGTATAGTATTTTAAAAAGAGACAGCTTTTACCAACAGCTCTGGTCACCTTAGCCACATGTATATTAAAAAATACCTATAATTAAAGAGCTATCCATGGGCATTTCCACATGTGCAGGATTCACATATGGTCATTTCTTTGTCTACCTTACACCATATATCTTATGTCAACATCTGTTTTCCTTTATGTCTTTTCCACCCCTTGTTTCCATAGGGAGCAATGAAAGATGAGTGGACAATGGAATTCTAGAAAAAGGAGGTGATAAGAGCAGAAAGTTGGTGAGGGAAACAAAAGTGGGGGGAAAAAGGATGACATAAAGTCTAGGAGCAGTAACTGAAGCAAAACAAAACAAAACAAAACAAAAGCTCTCTGGTATATTAAGATGGTCACTGAGATTTTGTGAAACACATGTCACTTTTCAAATAGAAAATGGTAAGAAAATATTTTAATTGAATATATTAGATTTCCAATGTCTGTATTTTAAATGAACTTATGTTTTAAAAATTGAGCTATAACTGATGTGTACCATTGTGTAAATTTAAGGTGTACAACATGTTGATCTGATACATTTACATATGACAATATGATCACCGTCCTGTTCGCTAACATCCCTTTCAAGTCACGTGATGCCATTAGACTCATTACAACTCACCCTGTCGTCCCTTGGTGTTACCTGCTATTTTAGTCCCATTATTCAGCCTCAGAGAAGAAGCTGAGAAGGTGCCAGACAAGCTGTATGGAACTTTCCCCCTTAAGTGCAAAAGGACTTTGGCTTTGTCTAAGTTTAACCTCTAGGGTCACCTTTATATAAATTTTAGGTATTCCCTAAAGATAGGGGAGTAATGCTTGCTTATAAGAGTCCCCAAAGAACTATGCTACAGAATAGCTTAAATTTTGCTAAAGCAGAGATTTGAGTAGGGGACTCAAAGCCTGGCGAGCTGGTCACCTAGCAGAGTAACCACCCAGCACCCACATTTCAATGTGGCTTTTCTGTTCTCTGCTCATAGGCAGTAACTCTTGAGAACTGATTTAAAAAATCATTTCCTACTAGAAAATAATTTCTCAAGTCACTCAATGACTAATGCTGATCATAGAAGTAAAAAGTTTAGGAAACTAATAGGTCTTAGGCAGAAAACAGATGTTTTGGTAAATTAAGAGAATGTACTGTCAGACCCAGGGGTGTTCCTTTCTATGATGAAAACCAGTTTCACTGTCAACTCTGAGGTTTCTCACTGTATTATAAACCCCAAAATGCCAAAGTCTCTCACTCTTCTGCATCCGTGTTTTGTGGGCCTGTACTTGGGTTACTTTGAGTGTCCAGGAAGACTGTGTAGAACATTCACATTCTTGATGATGAGAAAGATAATGATTTGTTCTTTATCTCCAAGCCATGAACATTACTTGTAAGAAGAATAGAATCAGAAAAAAAATGCAGAGAATGAAGTTTGATATTAAATTATGATGTTAACCTAGTTCCAACAACAAAAATGGAAGGGTCAGGAATCACATTCTCCATGCCAGCCACAGAACGCACTGATTTCTAGGCTTCAATTTCTGAAGAAGCAGTAATCTAGTCCCTACCTCTTTTAGAGGTGACTTTAAAAGGAAGAATATATTTGTTCTTCATGGGCAGGAAAGATCTGTAAGATCTTTCCTTAGATGCCATAGTCTCTCATATACCAGAATCTTCCTTTTCAATCAATATTCACTTTACAGAACATGCTGTTTCTTGCACTAGGCAATCACACATTCTGGGCAAATAGTTAATCAGAGGGGAAAGGCCGGTTATATTTTTCCTGACACCAGGTTCTAGAAATTTGGTTTATTTGGGGTTATGTATGCCTCCGAGAAGCAAGGACTCCCCTTCTAGGGTCCATTGAGGGTTTCCTTTCTCAAGAAAGTTTTTCTCACATTCTTCTTGCTCAGACATCTTCAACCATTCCCCAATGCTTACTTAGCTTTGCCCTGAAGAGCCTGTAAGATCTGTAGTCAAATTCTTAGACCTTACCTTCCTCCTCCCACTTATATATATGATAGTCTGGCAGAACCAGACCACTTGGTCCTCCTTGCCCATTTCTAGGTTAGTACTAATGTCCTTCAATATGTCAGGCTTTGTCCCCAGTCTCTCGTTACTAGCATCCCGCCTTCCCGAGGGCCACTTCAAAGGCTATATTCTCCATGACACTTTGCCTGATCCCCTCAGCTAGTCCCCTCCTGAAGCACTAGCCACATTCTGCCTTATGTTCAAGTTATTTGCACATCCCTCTATGTCCTTTAGCAGGTTATAAACTTCCTGAGGACCGGAGGGTGGTTTTTTTGGTTCACCTTACCTAGTCCAAAGCACCCAGCATTGTGTCTGCCCAACAGAATATTCAACACATACTGAACCGAAAATGACTGCTCTGGAGTCAGAGATCCTGGCTTTTATATAGACTACTCCCCAATTAATTTGCTACATGAGAACAAATCTGGTAACCTGCTTATAAAATGAGAAGCTGGAATGAGGAGATAAAATAAGTCAATCAGTGGCAAAATACTTTTTGGAGGTATATAATAATGATGATGACTTTACCTTGATTATATTGCAAAGGTGATGGAACTGGGCTCTGAACTATCACTAAGTATTTGAGATAAATCTTTGAACTTCTTTTAGTGATAAATGTTCATCTACGGGCTCGGTGTGTTTAAAATAATAACCTATTTTTCTGAGACAGGCCAGTAACATAGGATTTTTTTTTTTTAAGTTGAATATGTGCTGTTCCAAAGTCATGTACGAGATGGTAACTGAAATGGAGAACAATATCATAACTCTGAACATGGAGTTTAGTGGTGAAATTCATCTCATTCATCCTCAAATCTCTGAGTCTTAGTCAAGAGGACTGGTTCACTGTGAGACAGTATTATGAGTTGAATGATTTCCCCCTGAAAAAGATATGATGAAATCGTAACCCTCACTACCTAAGAATGTGATCTTATTTGGAAATAGGGTCTTTGCAGATGTAGTTAAGAAGAGGTCATTAGTGTGAGCCCTAATCCAATATGAATGGTATCCTTTATGAAAAGGGGAAATTTGGACACAGAGGCAGATGTACAGAGGGAAGGCTATGTGAAAAGCAGGGGAAATGCCATGTGAACATGAAGGCAGAGATCAAAGTGAAGCATCTACAGAACGACGAATGCCAAGGGTTGCTGGCAAGCTACCAGAAGCTAGGAGAGTGGCACGATTCTCCCTCGTAGCTGTCAGAAGGCCCCAACCCTGCTGTCACCTTGATCCTGGACTTCTAGCCTCTGGCACTCTCAGACAATACACCTCTATTGTTTAAACCACCCAGTTTGTGGTCCTTTGTTATGACAGCCCTAGCAGACTACCACAGGTGGGGGTGTTCAGTGACACCCTGAGGCAGCCTGAGGATCTACAACCGCAGACAGAACCATTTTACTCTCAGCTGGAACAAGGTGGTGCTTTTTATGTAGACATCTTCAAATCCTTTATGGAAATAGATAGGATTTAAATGATAACCTAATGGACGTGTATGGAAGGCTAATCCTAATATGCATGAACTAGACTGTGCCATGTACAAAGGACAGCCAGAATTGGAGTGGGCAGAGGAGGGTCAGAAGGATTGCTCCTTGACTTGGCCACACAGGAATGCTCTCCAATGTTGATACACATAACTCCCCTCTGAAACTGTGTGGCTACACACACTGAGAATGAATTCAGGATTTTTTTTTTTACAGTGCTCTGCATGGATTTAATGGACACACAAAACTATTCTTGTGTTTACCTGTTGCTTCATTTAAAGCTGGCTCAAGGCGTATTGTTTCTAGAAAATGCTCTAAAATTTTTTCAGGTGTTCCTGACATCACAGTATACCTGGATAAGAAATAAAAACATCATTAGGTTTTCAGAAGTGGGCAAATTATTAATGAACAACTTTTTACATATCTAAGGTTTTTGTGTTTTCTATTTTATTTGGTTTTCACATATTTATTCATGTTTGGAGTCCCAGAGAACCATAATGACCTAACTGATGGCCCATATTCTCCTTATGGTAAGAGAGACCACATACCTGGCCAAAGCCACATGGGAAGGCAATGAAGAAAACCCCCACAAATTGAAGTAGTTACTAAAACATTATTCTTTTTTCCCTACATGGAACTAAAGGAAACTTGGAAAGTGGCTCTCGCATGCTGGGAACTGAGAAACTTCAGCCTTGCTCCAAGGGGAATGGAAAGGAACATGTAAATCACAGGGCAGTTCAGGTCAGGCAGGGGGAGATGGTGAGGGGAAGTGACAGTAAACTAGGCTATCCATATATGGGTTATTTGTAGCAAAATCTCAGTCCCACATTGGATTCCCCTGCCTATTTCTGGAATGCTCTGTCTTTCCCAACTGTATACTGGTATGTGCTTTGGAAACACAGCTAAAATAAAACAAGAGAAAGGAAAACAAAACCCTAAACACCAATGAGCAAACAAACTCCAGTAGCATCGGAATAGGAAATAAATCAACGGTAGAAAATCTATAGAATTTATTTTACTGTCAAGTATCTATAATTTTGGGGTGGGGGTGTTAGTCATTATTTCAGAAGATCCATCCACGGGTTTCATCAATCCACAGGATAGGATTTATGTTTTAAACTGAATGTGGGTTATTTCAAAGTCATTTTGAAGATGGCAACAAAACAGTGAATGAAAACTATAGCCAAAATACATTAAGATGATCTGAGTGATCCTATTCTAAAACTCAGACTTTGCTTTTCTGCTCGGGATTTCACTTAGAGCAAAATGATGGGAAGAAAAACAACAATGAAAATAAAACTCGAGTATGTTCAGAAAGCAGTGGTATAATTCGGCTCCAGGAGAACCCAGATTTCTTTGTCTCCTCACCAACACCCTTTCTTTGTCTGTTTGAGACCTGGTGGGAAGTGTGCTGAGATCCCAAGAATATCTGTAACGTATTAATTCTTAAGGTCTTTACCTCCTGCCTGAAGGAGTATAGAAGAAGCAATCCAACATATAACCCTGTGCACGAGAAAACACAGACTGAGTGGAGCGAGCCTGGGACTGAACAAGGTAGCAAATGCAGGCTCCCTGGAAGGTAAGGTGACCATTAGTCAAAACTACTGTGTGTCTGCATGTGGGTGTGTGCGTGCACTCAGGACCAGAAAGAAGCTGGAGTTACATCTTTGAGGAAACCTGGCTTGGAGCCTAGAGGAGGAAAGGGGGAATAGAAAAATAAATAATCAAATATAATAGAATTTAATCTCAAAAATAATACTCCTTTCTCAAAATAAAGAAGGCAAAAGACATGGTTTTTTCCTCTTGTAGGCAGTGCTGGGGCCAAGGCTATGTCTCTGGAGCTCATTCTGAACAGGAGCTTGTTTGTTTCTGAAAACAAGTTTTATTTAAATAAGAGTATAAATGCATTAGATCGAACACCAGTTACTTGGATTTGACAGGGCCCCGGGCAGCTATTGCTAGGAGGCTGCAAGCTCTAAAGCTGGCTACAGAACGGATACATCAGTTTGACATTTGTTCCTGCCTCAAAAGTTAAACTCTGCCAGGTTGGCTTCACATTCTGGTGTTCTTGGTTTGGACATCCCTTAGCTAGAGGATTATGTCTGGTCAAAAAGAATAAAGACGTGTGTGTGTGGGGGGGCAAGCCAAGATAGGAAACTATCACCTCATTAGAGAGAAGCAACCTCTCTAACTGTCCGCCTGGTCAATCTCAGACCCAGGGGATCTTGTTTTTGCTACCAATGGCTCCCTCTAGAGGTAAAGCTGGGGGCTGCCTTAGCCCATCCTCCCCCTCCCCAGCTCCATAGACGGCTGGGCAGGTGTGGACACTCTCCTAGGGCAGGGAACTCTCGAGAGGGACGGCCAGGGAGCTTCTGGCCAGACGTGTTCATCTGTGATCTTGCAGCTCTGGGCTTGGCTGAAACATCATGTTATTGCGTTGTTTCACGCTGGACTCTGCCAGATGCCCTCTGCTTGACCTCTGCTTAAATGAGGGACTTGAATACCAGACAGCATGGCTCTCTTCAGTTTATTGCGTGAAGGAGCTACTCTAGCCCAAGTTAAAGAGAACCCCAATTGGTTACATTATCAAAACCGTGGGCTTTTAAGGCCATGACAGAAAATCTTTTCCAAACGCCAAGTCTGGAAATGAGGACACTTCTATCTGCACCTAGAACAACAACAATAAAAGATGCGGAGGGAGGAGAGCCTAAAAGAGACTATCTTTCCGCAAACAGGGTGGAGCTTAGCAGTTGGGTGGTTGACAGTCTAAGGAAAAAGCAACACAGTAACTAAAACAGGAATAGTCACTTCAAAATCTTTTTCTCCCTAAAATCATGTAACCACAGAGCAGATATCTAAAATGGTAAACGTCTGAGAGCCTCAGATAGTTTATTCATCATGAAAAACACTGTCCTGCTATTGATGTTTTAATAGCACCCTCAGAGTTGAGTGGCTTGGGCAGTCAGGCAGTTTTGAAAGTTTAACATGTATACATAAAAACTGTTCTGGATTTCTCAGGGGAAAAGTGAATCAGAAAAATAACATTACTATCAGCACCAATGTGGTGACCCCCTTTGAGCTCAAAAAGGATGGTTTCTGAAAAGACAGAGGCCCTAAAAGTTCCTAAGTTGTAAGTCCATCCATAGACATCATTGTTGGTCTCTTATCAAAGTTATCCAGAACATCAGGCCAAAATTCACTTACATGGTGTCCCCTTTTAACTCTGGTCTGGCTTCAGAAAGCCCAACATGGGAAACGACCCCTTGAGAGAATGGTTTTTTCCTCTTCAGAGAGCTGATCTTGCCTAGTGCATTATTTTGTGCTGACTGATATTTCTTAAATGGTTTGCTGTGAACATGCACACGTTTTTGAATTATATAAGAAATCTGGATTGGTCTACAGAACACAAAAAAGGAGATATAACGGAAATCAGATCCAGGCCTAAAATAAATTGAATACATGGCTTCTCCTCTTCTGTTCCCTTTAGTTTGATTTCATAAAAAAAAATCTATATTTGGAAGGTGCTCTGAATGGACTATGTTGTAACAAGCAAACGCTTTTGATCATTCCCCCATGGTATGAAGAGGTGAAGGAAGCGGGCCTCCAGGGGACTTCTTGGTCAAATGTTTCAAGGTTAAGGAGAATTTACAAGGCTTCCTTTTTCTGGTAGCAAACTTTTCCTGAGACATCTGAGGCATTATTAAAGAATGCAGATTACCACTATAAAATGGTCTAGATATATTTAAGCCCACTAAGGAAAATCAATGGGGAGGGGCCTAACCTTCACATAAAAAATGTTCTCATTCTGATCCCTTGCAGGCTGAAAGAAGACTGTTGAAAACATTTGTGTAAGAACATTTTTAAGAATGAATAGTAGTGAAAAATAAAAAAAAATAAATAAAAAATTCTGGATGGCAATTTATAGGTTTGTAAGTGAAAGGGTAGTTTTTTTTTTAATAGTCTGTTTTATGTCAGCCCTTTTGAAATGTATCGGTCTGAAGTGTTTAGGTGATAGTGTTGAGGATACAGTATTTACATACTGTATTGTTTTTTGAAGATTTTATTTATTTATTTGACAGAGACAAAGCGAGAGAAGGAACACAAGCAGGGGGATTGGGAGAGGGAGAAGCAGGCTTCCCGCAGAGCAGGGAGCCCGATGTGGGGCTCGATCCCAGGACCCTGGGATCATGACCTGAGTCGAAGGCAGACATTTAACGACTGAGCCACCCAGGAACCCCTGCATACTGTACATGATTACAGTAAGCTTCATGGCTGAAGGCACAAAAGCACTGAAGTGGTCAAGCCAGACCTGATGCCCACTCTACCATGACAAGCTTTGTAATCTTGGGCAAGTAACTTGCTTCTCTGAGCCTAAGTTTTTCCCATCTGTTAAAAGGGAATTGTTGTAAGGATTACATAAAACACGTAAAATACATTATGGCTATTCAATAATATTCTATTTTTTCCCTTCTTCTTTGAAAATATGTTGATTCATCCAGATGAAAATGTCTGAGCTTTGGGCTTTTTTAGTCTAAACAGTAAAAATTCATCAGTTACTGTGAGTAGCCTGATTAAAGGGAACACCCCATTTTTGTTGCAAACAAAGGAAAATTACTTGGGAGGCATTCTTTTTCAACATATTATTTGGTGACTCTTCTTTAGCTACAGAATTGGTGTTTTTATTATTCCAAGATTGAAGATTAATCTTTACTTTAAAAACAAGATTCTGCCATCTTCTACAATTTCTTAAAGCTACATTTCCTTGTTCTCCTGTCTTCCTATTCGAATGTTGGTACGTTTGATGGGGAAAACAGCCTCATTCGAGAAATTGCAACAAAAGATGGAACTGAGCATAGACATCTGAAAAAGTTTCAAGTTAGACAGGGAGCCTGAGACATGGGAAGCAAATCTCCTTTTGATGTTAGCAGGACTGAGTATGGTGAAGGCCAAATGGATGCTTCTGGGCTGCAATCAATAGACTGCCTTATATCTGAAGTCTGGGTTTCCGGCAAAGATGCTCATTCTGATAAGATGAAAACACTTCTTGGGAAATCCTACCCATGAAATTCAAATACCAAAGGAAGGTTCTCATCACCTCGGGGCCTACCCATCCTTTGCACTGCCTGGCATTCCTATTTCCATTGTTCTCCCCATCTTCTGTTCCAAAGCTATTCCAGTTGAACACGGTATATAGAGAGCATCTGTAGAGTAGGGAAACAGTCTCCTCTGAATTACTCCAGGCAGCACCATGCTCAACACAGTGCCAGAAATGGATACATTATACTCCACAAGATGTGTGATTAGTCAATAGAGAGAAAAAAAGTCACACACACTGCCGTCTTCCACAAAAAAGGAGAGCATGCTATTGTAGAAATGATGATACCATGTGAAAAGGTTAATCATAGTCTGGCAATTGCAGTGTTGGATGCAAACCTACTTTTGCTGAGGCTGTGAGTTTCCTTGATTAGAAGCCCTGTTCCCTGCTGGGACCTTCTCCAGCACCAAGACATCTTGGTCATGTTCTTTAAGTCTGACTGTATTCGCCTCAACGTCCTGTAAATACAAATTACACCACATACAGATGCTGCTGTTTTCTCAGACAATGAAAAAAATTTCAAATGCTTCAGAAACTCATTTGGTGCTTGTGATGCTAATTGTTGCATCTACAAATTAAGTCATTTTCAAAGTCAGGGCTGGAATGGTCAGAGAGAGGACCAGATGAGGTTTGAGGCGTGTGGTTTTTAAAACTCTGCTTTTACCCCAGATTCAGAAAAAACAGCCGAGGAGAGAGGATTGTGGTTGTGCTCTGAGAAGCCTTTTGGAGAGGATGGCATAGCGGAAAGACAGGAGAGCAAGTACACTCATCCTTACAAAAATATGTGGCGGGTTTTGCATTCTGACTTTCTTCTGAGGGTGTGTCATTTTCACACATGTGCACCTTTTCTCTCTCACAAAAGGCTCTGTTTAGTTTTTAAAAAAATCTGTTTGAAATGTATCAGAAACATTTTTCAGTTATTTTGGCCAATTTTATAAACTGTATCAATAATGATCCTGATCTGATTCTTTCAAAGAATTATTTTTGGCTGAATGGAAATTTTGTGTGTGTCAACTTCAAAGAGTTACGAAAGTTTACCTCTAAATTTTGATGTCATTTAAACAATTAAAAATCTGAATGTGCTTTTTCTCATCATTTGGTCCCCATGTTAAAAGAAATCAGTTAAGAACCATGTCAAATTCCATGAGGCACTTTTCTCTATATTATTCGATGGGATAATTTTACACTTGATCTTAGCCAAAAGGCCGAGAAGCGATCAATGGGATAATTTTAAATTTAACTTTCTTTGCATTAAGAGAATGCATTCCTAAGACAAACTCTGTTGTCAGAAATTTTGCTGCCAAAGGCAAATGCTTAAGGCTGTGTATGAATAGGTGTTCATACATAAGGAATGGAGAATGACATTGTAAATCATCATGAAGTAATGCCAAAGTACCAGAAAGCACAGAAACTGCATTTAGGACTTCAGGGTAGGATAGAGAAAGATGCTAAGGCTGGAAGAGGCAGGGAGGGAGAAAAGCAAATTGATCCTAGAGGGAACAGTCTCTCAGCCCAAACTCAAGCAGGGGCGGGATGGACTGCAGGCCACCTGAGAGGCCAAGGGTGGTAGGACATCGTCATCATCCCCAGCAGGCCACAATCAGCCTTACCAGCCAAAGCTAGGTCATCCCTCCCAAGGGACCAGGGGTTGTGTGTGTGTGTGTGTGTGTGGGTGGGTGTGTGTGTGTGGGTGGGTGGGTGGAGTGGGGAAGACCAGGGACCATCTCTTCTCAACATCACCCATGCTCACAAATACTTTAACAAGCTTAGATTAGGCCCATCTGCAGAGCCAACTCTAAGTGTAATTTCATGTCTCCATCACCCCAATTATTCTTCACTTACCTGCTGAAGTCTGAAATTCCTTTAGTACGAATCAATTTGACATAAAGCACTTGAAATGAAAATGCTTGGTTGGAGTAACCATGACTGATGGTAATTCCCACTAACATGTAATCACTCAATAAATCAGGAGAGGGTGTGATGATATGGAAAAGGTTCAAATTTGGGAAGAGACAGGAGGGGGAGACTAAGAAGTTCTAGGATGGAGAAAGGGCTGGAGAGTGAGGTGGGGAAGGACACAAAATGGCAAAGCTAGAATTGCCAAAGAGAAATGTCTCAGACTTTGACATTTGGCCACGGCAATCCCTATTTTTCTTTAATTCTCATGGGCCAGTAGGGGTGTGTGCAATTATCTGGCTCAGCATGCACGCATTTGCAGCTTTATTGGAATACCCCTTCTGGGTCACAGAACGCACACCAGCACATTGACCACACCAGGTCTATAACCAAGGCTCTTTGTTCCTAGAGCATTCAGTAGTTACAGTACTGCTCAATGAACATCACACTCCAATCTTCACTTGTCTGGCAAAAGGAAAAAGGAGATGCCCCTCCGCCACATTTTGCCTTGGACTCACCCTCAGGATCCGGTTGAAATCCTCCTTGTCTACTCTTAAGAAGTGGCAATTATCTTCTCTCAAGACGATAGAAGCAGCTCTTGGGGCATCATTCACTAGCGCTAACTTGCCAAAGTCATCCCCCTCATGCAGGGTACAGACCACACCCTGGAAGAAGCAGAACATTCCAATGAAGAGGGTCCCTGAATCTGAGCAAACACCCACTCACCTCACACCACAAAACGCTCTTTCCCGCACACACTGTATATATAAATGGGCTGCACCCAGGGATGCCAAGGAGAATTATATAATTATATTATAATGTTTTATTTTTTTTCATTGACTAATATGGATTATGGCCTAACTTAAATGTATACATTTTATGTATTTATTTTAAATGTATACACCTCTAAGGAGACGAGCCCCAGAAAGTTCAATTCTACTGAGTATAAATTAGATAATTTATGATTAGAGATGCTATAATGTCTTTTCCACGTTGAGTAACAATGTTCTTGCAAGTTTAATTGTAGCACTGCATTGTTAATACTTAGAGCCACACTAGTAAATGGAGCATAATAAAGTTTCAAAAAGAAAAAGATATATATACCTTGCCATAAATGACTACATTCACTGATCCTTTTAGAATAATGTACCAGGAGGTGCCTTCTTCCCCCTGGTTAAACACTAGATACAAAAAGATGAAAAGACTTATGACAAGAATAGAAGCACATCAATATAAATTACAGCTTATCAAATCATCATTTTTAAGTCCTCAGAATTATGCATTTATTCCAGAAGGAAAAAAAAAATACTGGCAAATACTTATTCAGGTGGAATAGTATCTCCTTTTCTATAGAACGTGAAAGGAACAGAAATACTGCACTATTCACTATGCTCTAAAAGATATGAATTTACTAGAGATCAATGCACCAGCAATCCATTTCTTAGAGCAATAAATACACTTTCTCCCACAATTCATCAAAACTTATTATGCTAGAGAAAATAGTTTTTAAAAGTAATCTGACCACAAATGTGAAGTTTGAAAACATGAGAATCAGCACTACATATTGTTTATGGATACATATCTACATATTATTTAAAAATGAGTTGGAATGATGCCCACTACATAAGGGTAGGAGTATGTTGGGGAGGGAAGAAAAGAATGAGATAAAGGAAGAAACAAGGGGTCTTCAATTGTACCTATAATTTCATTCTTTTTTTTTTTTTTAAAGATTTTATTTATGTATTTGACAGAGAGAGACACAGAGAGAGAGGGAACACAAGCAGGGGCGGGTGGGAGAGGGAGAAGCGGGCTTCCCATTGAGCAGGGATCCCGATGCAGGGCTCGATCTCAGGACCCTGGGATCATGACCTGAGCCAAAGGCAGATGCTTAACGACTGAGCCACCCAGGCGCCCCTATAATTCCATTCTTCAGAAAATATGAAAAAATGGTATAATGTTAGTGTTTGATGAAGATGAGAAAGGTGCTTGTAATCTCTATTCTTTTTAAAGATTTTATTTATTTAGGAGAGAGTGAGAGAGAGCAAGCAGGGGGAGGGGCAGAGGGAGAGGGAGAGAGAGAATCTCAAGCAGACTCTAAGCTGAGTGTGGAGTTCTGATGCAGGGCTCCATCTCACAACCCTGAGATCATGACCTGAGCCAAAACCAAGAGTCGGACACACAACCGAGCCACCCAGATGCCATACTTAAATATTTTATTTTTAATAAAATGAAAACAATCAGGAGTTTGAATGAAAAAAATAAATGAGAAGTTGTAAGTCATCAGGGATGATAAAAATAAAAAATATTAAAGTGAACCTTTAAAATGTAAAGAAAAAACATTCTTACTAAAATAAATATCCATGTTAGGGATACCACTTTTGATGACTGAAAGTAAAACATTTTAAAATGTAATTTTTATAACTTTTTGCTTTTACGATTCATGTTCCTACTTATTTGACTAACACAGTCTGAAGAAAGGGCAAGGTTTTCCAAAGAACATCTCTTGAAAAGTTAACAGGTGTCCATTTAAAAAGGTGTCCTATGTTTCAGGAAGTTTAAAAAGTGTCAGTTTAAATGAAGTGAACATTTTTCTTTACTGCAGAACTTCTGAGAACCTTAATGTGCTGATGTGTCTTCTGATTCTCCATGGGAGATTAGAGAAGGCGGCATCTCCTGACTTGAGTAGATCATGAACCATGTTTGTCAAGAGTGCGAATTTTGTAGAGCTTGGGGAAGATGATGGCCTAAACAATTTTGTTCACATTTATTAATATCAAATTTCAACTTCTTGCTTCCGAATACCAGCACAGAACTAAACAACTTGGATTCTGGAGAGATAATGATATACTAGCACTGTATTAGTATCGGGGGCGAAGAAATCCTCTCAGGCTTGGAGCTGATAGTGGAAGTGAGAGAAGAAAAAGCAAGCAGGGTCGTTTATCGCTCTAACTAGGGATCTCGAGAGACAGACTTGTTCTCCGAAAACCAAACTGAAGTCATTGTGCAAAGGTCCTGCATAGGGTCCTTCCCTGATGAAGTCACTGCCCCCCCCCACCCCAAACACTGCCTTGAGTCAGCAGGGAGCAAGTGGGGACTCAGGCCGGCAAGAGTTACCAAGCTGGTACCAGAAAACCCCTGTGAAGCCATGGAACGGATGCATGCTGAGAAGAAACGCAGGTCCCCGAGAAACTAAACTGCCACATGACATCCTGCTAAGTGTGACGTGGGCCCAAACAAGGAAAGCATTTGCACTCAGGTTCCCCTGGCCTGTGCTTGCGAGAGGCTCACCAGGCACAGTGTTCATTACATTTACTTACACACAGTTCCTCCTTTGGCATGAGACTCAAAAATGAGAACACCTGCTAACTCCCGTTTCACCTAGGGGAAAAAGAGAAAGAATTTGGAAAGGGCAGATTTGGGGGGGGGGGGGACTTGTTCTCTTTCCAAGCAGTACCGACTATACCCTTCTGCCCACGCAGCCATCCCCCACTTTGCTGGCAGCTACTCTCATCTAGAACCACTTTCACTAAATTTGCCACCAGATTCTTACGGCTCTGACAAAAGCTATTTTGTAGGCTAACTCATACAAGACAATCTCCCCAGAAGCCATTTAAAACATGGCCTCCCACGTATGAACTAGCAAGTTTCTCTGCCAGTCGCGTCCGTCTTGGGTGAGAAGGTGAGAACATCTACAATATCACAGGACTCTGTTGCTAAGAGAGGCTCTTCCTTACATCACACATAATGCATCGCTACCCACGTGTTGGAAAAGTCAGTATCTCAGAGGTGAATAATTAAGCCTAGATGTGTGAGCAGATTTATATTCCTACATAGCTAGTTATTTTAAAATTCTAAATTATGGTCCCAAATTCTGGCTCTATCTTCCTAAGAACGAAGTGACCTGAGAATTTCCCACAGTGCCTGGGGACCCAGGGTTTGAGCTAGAAGAGGAGACTCCCCACAGTCCTCTCAGTTCCACCAAGCTGGGCAAGTCACAGCAGGAGCATGCTGGGAACCTGGAGCATAGGTAGGGAAAAGGAGTCTCCCCTCCCTTCCCTCTACAGCATGAACTCATGATGCCTACACGGGCAGGGGCACCCCAGCTGAGGCGCCCAGGCATTAGACCTATCCCCACCCTAATGGACAGAGTGAGGATGACAAGGGCAATGGTGTGTGGGAAGCAAGCTTCTAGATCCCCAGGAGTGCAGCAGGAGAGGAATGGGAAGGCGGCTCCATCTGAGTTGAAGCGGGAAGGGTTTGGAGCCCTTTGCTTGGAGCTGTGGCAAAGCAAGTTCCTCACTGCTCTCAGGAGACCTGACACCCCCCCCCCCCTGCTGCACTCCTGGGGATCTAGAAGCTTGCTTCCCACACACCATT